>NC_031952.1:2926842-3133101 GCF_000303195.2 Fusarium pseudograminearum CS3096 | reverse complement strand
CTGGTCGTCACCGACCCAACTACTAATCCAGCGCTTCGCAGCTTGACTATGGGAGAGCGGACGGGATCCCGTATTTTCTACGAGCTTTGGTCGTATGTGCAAGATGAGGCCGTAAATGAACACTATATCTGTAAACCCCAAGACTACAGAAGAGAAGGGTGCTGAGTGACAAACAAGCAGGATGCCCGCAGAATTGCCAAGCAGAGTGGTTTAATATTTATATTCTAGTAACAGCGATAGTTCAATGCTAAGAAAAGAGGCAAGATGTGCCTCAGTTCGGATTATTCACTGTTGATGCGAAGAAGGTCTAGGTTAACCCCAGTTCTCAAGGCAAGGGTTCAGATTTCTGTATTAACGTCCCGATTCTGTGAAACAATTTGAGGTAAAGAGAAAATACGAGGTTGTATTAAATCAGCCCTATAAGTAGCAATACTTTACCATGTTCATTTACAAGGCTACAAGACAAACACCACGAAGTTTGTTACTGGTACATCTTCAGTGAGTCAATGACGTGCTATTGGCAAGCATTCAACCTCGGACTCTTAACAAAGAATGGAGCATGTGCTAATAACACTGCGACGTGGTATAAACCGACTCACTTTGTGTATACAGAACGATTGGTTTCGAATATCCGCCTGAATCACCTATTTGCCTCTTTTTACTGATCAATTCTTCCCTTCCAAGGAGAAAGGTAGGATGTCTGAAAGTGGAGCTTTCTAATTGCAGTATTAACCTATTGCATCTTGCGTTCCTCCTTCCGCTCACTCACAACATCTAAGTTAAACTGTCATCGGAAATCCATCCTCAATTTCGCACTTGATCATCATCCTTGACACTCGCCCTGCAAGTTTTTCGAGGGAGCCAAAGTCATTTCTAGCAAGGCGCCCTTAAGAAAATCCTGCATTCCGGATTATAGCTGTGCCCGACTACAAGAACACGAGAAATACAACCCGTGAAAAAACACCAGTTAAAACAACCGCCTCACGCCGCCTTGTTGCTGTCGAATGCTGCAAAAAGAGTTACTCGACCCTTAAGACATAGACTGTCTTCCGAAAAATCTGGATGGCTTCATCTCCGCTTCATCGACCCTTCGGGGCTTCATCGCCATTGAACGAAGGTGGCCGGCGACGCTCACAGTTTACGTATCGCCAGTTCTCGCAGCTTGCTTCGTCCAACACTTCGAACCCGCTACGCGTTATCGCCCACATCGATCTTGATGCTTTCTACGCCCAATGTGAGATAGTCCGACTTGGGATTCCCGAAGACAGGCCGTTGGCCGTTCAGCAATGGTGAGTACGGATGTTTTTGCGCCATGTTTCATTCAAAGCCAGCATGCTACGACTTCGTTCTTCTTCCATCACTTGCAAACTCCCCATGCATTACAATACACGTACTCCCTGTTGCGATCTCTATTCACATCTCTTGGCCCGAGAATCGAGTCTGTCGCTCGATTTTGCCATCTGGATGCAAACATGATTGGGCAATTGCAACCCGTTTTCGCCCAGGCTTGCGCCGTGTTACCACCTACCGACTGAGAGGATCGTCATTGAAGAAGATCTCGAGACGATGAGTCCATGATCGAGGAGTAGAATAATACTCTCCCTTTTAAATACTCGCTATGAGGGAAATTATCGAACTACCTACGGATATGTCAACACTGATCACGTACTGTGATGCACAGTTTCACAGGCACCAATTTGTCAAATCTGATTGTTTCTTTTGCTTTTCCTATTTCCTTTCGAAGACCCTAGCCTTTCTACGTGGCTTGTGTAACGCCCGTATTTCGTCTCATCCTTGTTTTGGTTCCGTCGCCGCATCCCTCTGCACGATTTTACGCCGGTCATCAAACCTGTCACTGCGTTTTCGAAGGACGGCGTGAGAACATCCGCCCCTCGAAGCAATATGCATTGTTTGCCACCTGGCAGTTATATAGGGTCCATGGGTGACAGTCCTCAAACAACTGTCCACAGGCACCTGATAACGGCACCAAGACTGGACTAACGTGTTAACAGGCAAGGACTCATCGCGGTCAACTACGCTGCTCGCGAACATGGCATTGGACGCCATTGCAATGTCGAAGAAGCAAAGAAGCTATGCCCCGAGCTTATTGCCCAGCATGTCGCCACATGGAGAGAAGGCGACGACAAATGGGCATACCGCGACGACGCCGCAGCCAACATCGTGACAGACAAGGTTTCCCTTGACCCTTACCGACTTCAATCCAGGAAGATCTTGGCCTGCATCAAAGATGCTTTGCCGGCTGACGTACAGAAGGTGGAAAAGGCAAGCATAGATGAGGTTTTCCTTGACCTTTCAAGTCAGGTTCGCTCGATCCTCCTCGAGCGATTTCCAGAACTCTCAAATCCACCCCCATATGACGATCCTACCGAGAAACTCCCACTACCATCTATCGCTGCGCTCGACTGGCAAACAGACGCCTTGATCGATCTGAACGAGGAACAAGAAGCAATAGATCCGGATTGGGACGACGTGGCCATCCTCATCGGCTCTGAAATTGTCCGCAAAGTGAGGTCCGAGGTGCGACAAAAATTGGGCTATACATGTTCAGCAGGTGTGGCCAGTAACAAGCTACTCAGCAAGCTAGGCTCGGCTTACAAGAAACCTAACAAGCAGACTGTTGTGCGCAATCGGGCAGTGTCAGCTTTTATGGCCGGTTTCAAAGTCACGAAGCTTCGAAACCTGGGTGGAAAGCTTGGAGAGCAGATTGTGTCAACCTTCAATACTGAGAATGTTACTGAGCTGTTGGAAGTACCTTTATCAAGCATGAAGGCGAAACTTGGCCACGACACAGGGTTTTGGGTCTTCAACACCATCAGAGGTATCGACACCAGCGAGGTAAACTCAAGAACTCAGATCAAATCGATGCTCTCGGCCAAGTCCTTTCGCCCTACCATAAATTCTTCGGAGCAAGCAACACGATGGTTGCGAATATTCGCAGCTGACATATTTGCTCGACTAGTAGAGGAGGGCGTTTTAGAAAACAAGAGACGACCAAAGACCATGAATTTGCATCATCGTCACGAGGGGCAAGTACGGTCGCGGCAAGTCCCCATCCACCAAGGCAGGGCCCTGGATGAAGAGTGTCTATTCGAACTAGCTAAGGATCTACTCTCACAGATAATTGCTGAAGGTAGAGGCGTATGGCCATGTGCAAATCTGAGTCTTAGTGTAGGAGGATTTGAAGACGGCGTCAAAGGCAACATGGGCATCGGCGCGTTTCTTGTCAAAGGGGACGAGGCAGAAGCGCTTCGTTTGTCCACTTCAGAGAGCCGCCCTTCTTCTACTGGCCCTGAGCCCCTCGCGAAGAAGCGCCGTGTCGAGGACAGCGGCATTCAAAGGTTCTTTGCCAAGAGGTCCTCAACAGACCACGATGGGAGTTACTCGAACAAGTCACCTACCCCAAATGAGAAAACTACTACCGCGCGGACGCGATCAGAGGACGCAGAAAAGAGCCTCAGTTATGCTACTAATTATGGACATGAGGCCCGCTATGGATCCAATATCAGCTCACATCAGTTTACCGTATCATCGCGGCATGCGACCGCTCCCAGTACTGATACAGACCATAGCAAACAATATTCGATCGATCCTCTCAAATGCTCTCGCTGCAAGGCCAATTTTGCTGACCCGGAAGCGCTGCAGAGCCACGAGGACTGGCACATGGCCAAAGATCTTCAGGACGAGGAACGTGTCAAGCCTACATTCGCTGAACGGCAATCTACGACACGAAACACTGCACCGAAGACACAGGGGACTGCATCGAGACGTGGCCGAGGAGGTAAACTCGAGCAAGGTCAAAGTCGGCTCAAGTTTGGCTGACTTGGTCGGACACCACGGGAACAGATACCTGGCCTATCCGGATCTGCCTTCGCTGTCGGAGATGCAGTCTATGGCCAGTCCTGCCGCCTGCCTTGCGGGGTTTCCAACTCGAAATTACAACATAACGACGTGGCTGTTCTGCAAATTGAAGGCATCGGCAGTACCGTCAAGGCAATGTGGGTTTCCGTAAACGCTCAGGAGGTCGAGCATGAGCGCAGACACAATGCCAGGACTGCATAGACAATCGTCGTCATCATGCCCTGCAACGCACAAAGTTGCACGACAATAGCCCTCGAATATCCGACTGAACCATCGCAGCCGTGGCGATACGGCAACTCTCCCCTATTGGACATTTCCTAACCCCCCCGGGGAGACAATCAAGTGAAGATACCAGGGAGGATGCAGTTGTCGGTCACACAAGTCAATAGCCGATGGTATGGCAGGCCGATAAAGTAATGCAAGCAACCGAAGCGTACATCGAAAGGATCAGCGAACCGATGAGACAATTACGACGTGCTTTTTATCATATTCGCTCACGCATGCCAATATCAATCTCACCGAGACCAGAAACATGTCGATAACACCAATCTGCTGATGTACCTAGGTATTGAGTATCAAACATGATGACAGAGTAACCATGTCTTCGACTAGGTAGTGTGCCAAGACATTGACACACGTTGGTGTCGAGTAATGATTGGACGACAAAGCTTAGGCATGGAACACCTGGTCCTGGATGCAGAATTTGGGCTTCAATTGGTGCAAGCATTGATACCCAACCCACCCTCCAGACCACACCCGAAAAGCCAACCGTTAGCCACTCAGACTAGGAATTGGTCTCAAAAAGCTCAAATGCAGCTGAGGCAATGTTGGAATCCAGCAACATCTGACAAGCATGCTGCTGCGGAAACACGTTGCCTATCATTTGTGGGTGGCATACATAGTTGCAATTCATGCTTAGCGACAACACAGTGACAGGCATAGAGAAGCATGGAGCCAGAAGTAGATGCCCAATATTCCCGAGACATTTGGGCAAGAGCAAATATTACGCTCGTAAGGGAACGGAAGCACAACCGTTTTCACGATGGGCGACAAACAGCAAAGTAGAGTGACAGTGAGCTCCATCTGTCTACGTGTCGCTTAAAGTCAAGACACGATATTGAATCAGCACATATTGGGAGTTCCGAATACTTCACATAGGGTATAAAGCAGCAGTGTGAAGTGTATGATGAGATGTGACAATGGTACCTTGGACACTCATTTTTCTCGTCCACTTTCTGCCACTTCAGCCAGGTGATCCCATGCTTTGCAGAACGCGGCACTTTTCAAAAAACAGAAACTATACTCTCAACCTGGAAAGCAAGACGTCATAATTGTCAACGTTGTTGCTTTGATATCTCGGCTTCTATTTCCTTCACACACACATACATACATCGAACCACTAGTCCAGGCCACACTTGCTGATCCCTTGTGAGAAAGGGATTTCATGTCGCCTGTTCAAGTTCTGTACGAGGTGTCTCTGCTTCGCTTGCGGGCGATCGTAACTTGAACCACGGCGTATCGCTGTTACAATCTTACCACCACACCAGAGAGGAAGGTTTGGGTGGTCATTGGGCATCGTCGAAACAAGGGATAGCCTTGTTCACGACATTGCAGAGACGACGCTGGATATCATTTGCCGCGCGTGCTTTTGATGATTGCAACTTGTTTGGCTGGCGATAACTGTCTTCAAACACTCTACGTTGCTGGGACATGCAAGGTTGTGGCCCGTTTTGAGCTTTAATCTCGACCGCGACAGGTTCGATCTCTAATAAACGACGGGGTCGAATCGATCCTTCCTTCAGATTTTCAGGATTTGATATTTGAGCCAGAGTACTCCATAACTGACGCAATTCCGCGATCTTTGACACAAACAAGGGACAACCCACGTGTGACCGGACGACAGAACACTTTCATTTCCTGAATAGGACAAGACGAAGAAAGAGGCTTACAGTGCATCTGTCACACCACACGAACGGTACATCACGGCTCACGGCCTCAACTGACAGGATAGAAGTCAAGTACCGAGAACTGTACTTCGGACCATCTATCCACAAAAGACTGCCCAACAGGCCTGGTCACCAGTTTTGAATTCAATTGACAAAACGCGACGTCCGGCGAGGCCGCTACCGCAACCATTGATCATCCATTAGCACAAGGCGGGCTGCGCTGTGACTCGCCAGCCAGAACCCGTCTCGCCCAAGAGTCACAAGAAAGACAAGAAGGGCTGGAACCAAAACCCAGAGCCTGTCTCTCAAGCAAAGGGTCTCGCCCAGCCTCCCCTAGTGCCCAAGTGTCATCAGTCACCGCCAAAGCACAAGCCCAACCTCAAGGCCAGAACCCAGCCCGGCAAGGCAGAGAAGACATTGTAGGGCACGCGCAACAACTTCCGGAAGCCCCAGGCGTGCCAACCACATCTGGCTTCGGCAACAAGGCAGTCAAACGGTCCACCAAAATAGGTCGCCACTCGGTGCAGGGATGTTGGCAGCACGGAACAGACAAGGACCAGGCTAGTGAGGATCAGGATCAGAATCAGGGCACCCACGCACCAGACCAGCGGCAGCTGCAGATCCCGCATTTTGGTGTTGGGTTCGGTCAAGGAGAGAGACAAGCTTCCGTCACGGATAGTCCCAGACAAGAATCAGTCGACTCATTCACAGCCCAAGAGCGCGAGGAGGAAAACCCATCGTCAATAGACGAAAGATTAGCACAGTCCTCGCCTGGCCTCGAACGTCCGGGTCATCCCAGCTTGTACTATCTTGGCTTGCCGCAAAATCAGAACCATCTCCACCACGAGCATCACCGCGCCCAACAATATCAGGGTTTTACAGGTGACGACCCATCAATATCAACTCACCAGCAACCTCAACCTCTCAGCTTTGGCCAGCATCAGCATCAGCATCAGCATCACCAACCTCCTGCATGTTCCTCGCCACCACTGCATTTTTCTTTCCCCTTTCCTTCACCACCAGCATCAGCACCACCACCGACATCTGTCTTCGGACTGGCTCCTCCTCCACCTCCTCCTGCAACTCCACCAAGGCCACCATCGAGGCGACGCTTCCAACCAACGACGTCTCGCCGTCAGCAGAATTTGTCCCACTGCCGTTCCAATTCAAACCTGGGCTCAAGCTCAAGTAACGGTGCCAGTGCCAACCGACGTCTGCTGGCCTCACGTTCTCCTGCAAGTCACTCTGCCAGTGGGAAAACCCCTCGTCAGCGCCTAGCACCACTGCCTCCGCAGCCAATAGATTCTACAGCCCCACAGGATACGCCCACCGCCCACCACCGCCATTCGCCTTTTCTTCCTTCTCATCCTCACCCTCCTGCTTCTTCTCTTTCTGCCCGTTCTACCCTCTCAGCTCTCTCCACGTCGTCTCCCTCTTCCCCCATACTCGGGTCTATCTCCTCTTCTCCCGCTCTTCCTTCGACCTTCTCTCCCCTCTCTTCTTCTTCTTCCTCATCTTACCAGACTTGTTCATCGGCCATATACTCCCCACACATCAATATGTCGAGATCATCCCGAAACCCTGCCCCAGCCGCTGCCGGTACTGGACGTCAAAACGAATACTTTGTTCCTCGAGATGGCATCGACCGTGAAGTCATCTCTGCCGATATTTGCCGTTACTTGGGCAACGACGCTCTCGTCCGTCCCGGCCACTACGAGGTACGCCGTGAATAGTAAACCCCGCCATCGTGATGGAACAAATGGCTCACATTTCAATCATGACAGAACCCCCAGACAGGCCAAGCCGTGCAAGGCTACTACATCACGGCCTACAGGAATCTAACAACTGTGAGTATTCTATCGTTACGACAATACATCGACGATAAACTAATCGTGTCTTACCAGGCCATGATTGAGGACCTGAAAGCAGACTCTGCACGATGGGACAGTGAAAGGCGTGCGCAGACCTCACGCAACACCTCCGGAGGTACTATTGCCTCGAGAAACGTTGGCGTACCGCCGAGACACTCATCTAACTCACCTGTAGTGCAATACCGCTACTCGGAGACGCATCAGTCGCGTCAGCATCATGGTCCTACCGAGGGCCCTTACGCCACCGATCCTTACGCTCGTGACTCCGGCTTTGACGGAGGACCCAGATATCCCGGAACAGGTGCTCCCGGTTACACTGGTGCTGCCGGTTCATATAGCCAATCTTATGGCGGCTCAAGTAGTGGGTTTGCCGGTTATGCCCAAGCCCAGCAATCCCCTCCCCCAGCGGATGCCAGATTCAGCTCCACTCCTGCAGCTGCCGTCATGAACACACCTTACACGGCTGGCCAAAGCCCTTACGTGGACGTTGGAACAAACCAAAGGCCCAGAGGATACGATGCTTATGCTAACCAGGCTGCCGCCGCCGCCGCCGCCGCCGCCGCCGCTCAACAGCAGGCTTATGCCACTTCTGCACCTTCGCAACCCGGTTATCCGGCCACTGCTGCTTACCAATACTCAGGTCAGGCTCCTCCTACGGGCTACACAATGCAGCCCCAGGACCCCTTTTATGGTCGTGGTGCGTACAGTGGAGGGCCCGATGGGCAAGTTTGTAAGGATAACGTACTGATTTGTCGAGCTTTAGCAGGTCAACCAGCCCAAGGATATACCCAGGCCTCACAGTATGAAGAAACTCCCCGGACTCGCGCTTCCGCGACACCAACAAATACTCAAACAAATCCCAGTGGCGCCTCCAGCAACCGACGTAGTGACCGAGAGAGCGACAGGCACAGCTCCGACCGTCACCACCGCTCCAACCGCCGGTAAAAGGTGTGTTTCCGGAGTACCGAGGCCGGATCTTTGTGCCCTCCCCCTTTGCCTGAGCTTGTCGAGACGCACCGACGTTTTCGCGAGTGTGATGATTTCTGCATAATGACCGGATTACATGGAGTACGGCTTATTTCCCCCCTGGATCGACCTTCCCCTCCTCTTTTCTGTTTCTTCCGGAGATGACCCCTTCAGAGGCTCCAGGTTTCTTTTCTTTGGCAGGTGCCACCACCGAGTTGCAAGTTTGCATCTTAACAGGAGTTTCCACTGGAGAGTTATCCCATCCCGTCTTTCTGGAGATTGATCCTGTCATCTACGAACCTGGATTCCCTGGAGTCGATAATACCATTGGACGTTTCAACTACTATTGCCATCGATGACGCCCTGGACACACGAACTGGACCTATTTTTTTGAGACGCATACCCTTGATGCCTTTTTTTCTTTTACATATTATGATGGACGACCTTGCATAGTGGGAGCCTTGCCTGGATTGACGACCTCATCGACTTCGCACTTTATTGCCACGCGGATGAGACCATGCTGCATACGTTTTATACTGGGACACGGCGCTGAGTTGGAAAAGGAAAGGGAGCCATCCCTCACCAGGTGGATTTGGGGTGGTATCTCATGTCATGGCCTTGCTGTCCGGATCCGCCCTCAGGGGAAGTATTCTGTTTTCCGTTCTACCTGGATCTGGCTGGTTCTTGCTCTTTTCCTTCAATGTCTTTGGCCCTCGGATTCTTCGATGTGAACCATCGTTGAGACGCGGCGTTAATTGAAATAATAATTGGCAGAGGCCGGCATCCGGACAGCAAGGTGAGTTCAAACGAGCTTGTATATATTAGCCAACCTTTTCAAAGGATCTTTTGCTTCCCTTGTTCCCTCACTCCCACGTTTCTCCCAATGATGGATTCTCCATGGATTTTGTCTTAATATGAATCGCAAAGAGACTGACTCGACAGACTTGACTCAAGCAGCTAGGTGCGCAAACCTGAAGACTCTGGACACAATCTTCTACTGGATCTCCCTGGACATACTTGGAATTACCTTTGAGCAACTACCTTGCAATTGCCTCTATACATTACCAAGGAATGGACCCACCTCGTTAGGATTGTGCTTTTATCTGGAAGTTTACCTGCCTCAGCCGAGGTTTGCTCATGTTCGTCTTGGACGTACTCGCACCCACTTGCGTCCGCAATGGGTTGCTTGGGATACAAAAACAAACAAAAGCCAGAGCATACCATTGCACAGGAGTCAAGGTAACACGCACACGGTGATTCAATGACTACCCGCTTGAAACCATTCCCACTCCGCGTCCTCGGGCTGCTGCAACTTGCTACGCTATTGCCTGCAACATGAAACGCTTGCCGTTCTGGGTCTGCACAAATTCGTTCCCGCTTCCACTATGGATTCCTGCTGCCCTATGCCCTCTTTGAGATAGTCAACTTCCTCAAATCTGGATTTTTGCTACACCCTGTTGGCCACTTGACAATCGTGATCATTCGGCATTTTGGGATTACTCAAAGCTTGCGGAATCCTCTCGTCCAGAAATATATCCCAACATGGCATCAACTATAGACAACACCACGTCATTTGAAAGCGACGCACTGTGTTTATCAATTCGTCCTGCCTGCCCCTGGAATGATTATGACCGGAGAACTGGACCATGTCGATACCGGAATTGGAACTCCACCCACCCCCTTTGGTTTGGTCCTGAATAGCAGTGTGGATGGGCAAGAAGGAAGATTGAAGATGTTTGGAAGTGGCGGTTCAATGTTTTTCCCCTTTTTTCTTTTTCGATTCTTTGACTTTGTATCCATGGGTATATCCTCGTTGGCTGTCGTGTTGTACTGTCCTTTATTGTTTCTTCTGCTGCTCAGCGAAGATTTTGCTATTGATTGGAGATACAAGGAGTTACAGAGGTTGTTTATTTCTTCAGTTGGATCTGATTGTTTGAAAGAGGTATGAAACTATTATTATTGCAAAAGTTTGATTGGAATACAAGAGTTGGTCATGTTATGAATGAATGAGAGGATTTGTATGCCACCGAGTGAGATAAAGAAATACGTTTGAATCAATTGACCTGGGAAATACCAATGCGTTGCTCAGTTTTACCAATCAATACTGCCATTTTGAAGACCCAGACGCAGTCTCCCTTGCCATGTACGCTCAGTGACCCTGATCGATAGGCTGACGACTCCGACGTCTGTAAGGATGATAGGAGTGAAGTCGTTGGTGAATACAATGGGCCGTGTGGTGATGCCTAGGAAGCCTATGCCCACCTGGAGCCGCAGGTTCTGGAGGAGGTGCTTCGAGAATACCATCATTAAGAAGCGTCGCAACAACAGCACGAACCCAAACTTCACACCGAGTCGCATAATCGGGGAGAGGCGCATAATCGTCAGGGCCGAGCGGCCTTGAATATTCTTTGATCATGGCTCGCATACGATCAAGATCCTGAGATGCAATGTATCCAACGAATCGACTTTGGCATATGTCACCCATCTGTTCTGATGACTTGAGAACATCAGCTGTGACAGGTAGTGTGGTTTCTGGATGGTCTTGAAGAGAGAGGTCTGTGACGAAGTAAAGGTAGCCGGCTGGTCGAGGGAAGCCGGTTGGGATAAAGATCTTGTGAACGTTTGGGGAATGCTCTATGTGAAAGACTTGATAGCGAGGTGGTTCGGAGTCGTTGGCAGATACGACAGGTCCCGATTCACCCACAACAGTCTGAGCAGAATCGGGATTTACTTGGGGAATCATGGTGCGAACTGGGCTTGGAGATGTAGTGGTGGAATTATATGAATGCTGGTTGGAGCGAGAGAAGCGTGTTTAGCGATGATCAAAAGGATAACTATGTAGCCGAATGTACTTGGTTTATAACAAAAGGCTCGGGACTATCAGGTGCAGAGGTAACAAAGAAGAGTCACCGAGCGCATGCAGAAAGTCATCTGATGTCCTGTGTGAACCCGTCCATATCACCATGGCATGCGAGGTGTTGTTAGGATAGCTTGCGCTTCGACGCCTGCGGGTGGCCGAAAGCTAGGGATAGCAACTGTACTGCCCCGGACTTGGTCTGTTTGTGGTGTTGTCGCCGGTTTATCGGTGTACATAGTCAATGACGATAGCTGCACATTTACATACGTAAAGACGTGGACGCTTTGGAACCTAGCAAGATATGATTTGCATTGCTGCTTATATGCCGATCATCTACCACTTCCCTGACGCTTTTGTATCGAGTTTGTTTAATTTTCGAACACCAGAACGAAGCATTATACTCACATAGCCTTGTTGTTGATCCGAATTGCATCGGCAAAGCAAATAAGGCACAACTGGGCTATTGCATATCGTACCAGCATGCCTAGTCGAAGATTCGACAGATTTTGCACTCGACAATGGGCCCACGCTGTGAGGAGGTACTGGTGTAACCGCACAGAACTTTGTTTGTTTGACATTGCTAACTCTGGAAGGAAACTTGGCCGACTGTCGCCGCACGCTGTGATGCTCTCCCACCAGTATGGGCCGTTGAGTGGAGGGTCGAGACGGGTGGCTGCGCTGGCTCAAACACAAGCCCGGGACCTGTCGATTTGTTTGCTGGCACGGCAGAACGCCGAGATGGGAAACTATCATATGTCTCGGCATGCCGACACGCCGAATGAGACAAAACAAGTGAATGTTTGTTTGTCGTGGTTTTGTAATACCGCAGTTGATCGTCCGAGGCCTGCATGAGGCGAGGAACATGGCTGAGCCAGTTAGATACGAAGGAAGATTACCTGGCTTAGTACTAAGACATAGTAACGGAAGTACTAGCCAGGATCTATAGACCTGTGTGATGTTCGAGAGAAGCATGAGCTTGCGCAGCTGCCTTGATGTCAAGACCGACTGCATCTAGCAGGAAGAAGCCCCGACTTGCAGTACAATCGGTCGGTGTGACTGCAGCTTTCCGTAATGATTCACGCGTGACCACTCACGCCGACCGATTAAAACTTGAGCGATAAGTGAAAGGCGCCTATGTATGCCATTGTGAGTCCTTCCTCGGAACTGCAAGCTCCAAGAGTTGCAGTTGGGTTGAGTACCTCTGTTGCGATATTCGCCTCGCGTAAGCGGTGAGAGTTGCATACTAGGAAATGTATAGACACTGCTCACATTAGTACTTAGATAATCGTCCTATGGGAGGTAGGTGTCCATCATTCAAGAATCGCGTCTCATCAAAGGGGGCAACATAGTGAATTGAGATACAATCTGGTATCGCCTACTCCATCTCATCGTGTCTTCGTTTCACAACTCTCCATAACTAACTAACTACCTATCCATCGCTGCTATAAAGTCAAAACAGAAAAGGCCGTACTAGATTTACTGAGACTTAAAATCCATTCCCAACTTCTTCTTGACCTTGTCCCTCTCGGTGATCAAGCCCACTATACCAAACGACCTCTTCTTCCACCCTTCATCGATTGGCAGCCTTTCTTGTTGAAGGAAAGCCCTGGCATAACTACACTCGACCCTGTCTCCAGTGCCAATGACATTTATTATCAACGCGATCTCAGCACAAGCGAGATCGTTCTCAAATGCTCCATACTGAACACCTGGGTTGTCTTCTTTCTGTCTAGCGATGCGTTTCTTGCGAAACTCAACAAGATCATCAACCGTGATAACCTTGCCATCCTTTGAGCTAGCAAGAAGGTCCTCGACGAGATCTTTTTGAAGAGTGATGTTATCACCTTGTTGATGATCCCGACGGGTCAAGGATATGTCGTGCTCGACTGTGTTGGGCAAACCGAGCTGATCCAAGTTCAAGACTCTGTGACCCTCGGAGTCAACCTGCCCTGGCTTGCGCATACCGAACTTTCCCAAGACGGACCACGGGTCAGTTACCGTCTGCCATAACTTCTGCAAGAGCGACCTTTGGGTGACTGGATCGTCGTGGAATTTTGAGGGCGCACGCTCTTGAAAGATCGGATTGGCGAAGGCGGCCCCAAGAGGTTTAGAGAGTCCGACGGCGTTCATCCCTGCCAGGACTTCTTCAACACGCACGTTCCGGCCATCCCGTGGAAGATAACCGTGGTTTGCGAGACTGTTGATGAGTGGACAGGGACCTCGTATGTCATCAGGGCCTGAAGGGGCATATGCGCCTTTGGCGAGTGGTTGTGTTGACGATGCCATCCTGTATAAGAGAGCACCATGAACTTTTGCCAATAGTCTCGGGTCGCAAGGTGAAAGTTAGAGGAGAGATCAAAGACAATAAAGCTTAGAAGATATAAGAGACAAGGAGGGGCAATGCAATGTGATTTGGACAGATCATGTCGTCTTACCGACCATAAGCAACATTCATCGATCTGCAGCTCTTGGAGGCCCAGCCAGTGAGACAGCTGTCAGTCGGGACTATTGACACTAACCTCCCCATTAACTTCAGCCAGCCTCTATTTTGGAGACCGAATCATGGGCACAGCTGTTGGATTTACATGACCCCTGATTGGGCTCAGACAAGTCTCACTCTTGTCTGGCGGCTTTTTCCGCTTTGACCTCTGGTTTGATATTCCCCTCTTCAGCTTCGCTAGCGCTCAACCAGGATGCTTTGTCAACAGCGTATCAATAAAAAGTATTCGTATGGCCTCAATTCCAAGCCAAGGCGTGTAACATGTTGATAATCGAGATGATTTACTGACATATGTTTTGGCTCAGCCTTGCTTCTGAAGGCTTCATGACACAAGATGGACAGACGTCTGAGTTGAACAGTCCCAATGAGAGCCTAAAGAAACGTCGGTCTGCATTTAGTGCAGAGTATAGCGATCTTTAAGTTCTACCATGGTATATGATTGGTCCGGCGAATAAAGCCGAGTATACAGGATTGATTGCCGTGATAAACTATCCCAGTAGCCCAACGATGCTGACATGGGTGAACATCCACAAGCCTTGTTAGTATCTTGGCCAGGCACAAGATGGTAAAGAATATTAGATAAGATAACAGCTACTGTTCAGCCATCTGCTCCATGGTTCTGGCATCGTCATGTGTTTGCTCGGAGTACCAGACATGTCTGTCTGTAGTAGCTCTCCTAAAGAGCGCTAGACATCATGAAGCGATTCGAGGTGATGCATCATGATTTAGCCAGTGAGGAGATAGAAGGTCAGCGTTGCACGCATGGATATAATGTCTTTGAGTTACCCAACCTGTAGCTAGTAATGTGGATAATAAGTTTGAGGTAGACCAGGCTGCCGTTATATGGCGGCTTATTGCTGGTATTCCATGAAGAAACTATTAGTTACTGGGGCACTTGATGTAAGTCGCCTGTTCCAATGACATGGTGTCGATATCAAAAGTTACCTGCTCCTCGGACTTGCTTGGGATGTCGGAGAGTTCGACTTCATCGCAAACGACCACTTGACAAGATTCCCAACACCTGTTGCACCTGATCAGCCGGGATGGCTCAAATTTATTTACATCACACCCGCCAAAATGTCATCGATACGATTAAGCAGCCCGACATGTCGACTGGCTCGTCTACCTTTTGGTTCGACACGATGCATGCATGAATACACACTTTGGGAAATAACAATGATATCCACGAAAGTAACGCATGGACTGGAACAGGGACTAAGGTAAGGCCTTGAAAGACCGACCCTCTTCTGCCAATAAAACTGCCAATGTGATGTGAGCGGCGCAATACCTTTAGTATATGAACTTGGTACTGCGCGGGGAAGTTCTTTTATAAGATAAATCACAAGCCGGAGATCATCTCTGGCATGTTGTTCAGTTTCGCTAGAGGTCATCGAGGAGCAGTACGAGAAGTGCAGTTTGAAGGTCTCCAGTGACATGTCCTTTACAAAGCCGGTGCTGGCCTCGATCGAACCTTGAGGTGCCCGCGTTATGGATCAAACATAGTGGCTAGACACTTTCAATATACCTACTTGCAGAGAATGCGATACGTAGGTATGTATTTGACACGTGCTAGTATATGGCTGCGATTTGATCTGTTGTTGTTTCCAAACCTCGAGTTGCAAGATACGTACCAGGGACTGTGTAGACTCAGCTGCTAAATGAGGTTAACGCAACCAGTGCAATGTCTCATAAATGTCTTTCATTTGTCTCTGCAGCGCATACTGTATCCCTCTGCCAACTCGATTTAAATTTCAGCTCTGAGAGAAGTGCATGAATCTCACAGCCAAAGTGCAATTGTGTTGGGTGATGTTGATGGACCTTTCCCCCCACGCACAGAAAGATTTCCTATCCTTCTCAGCCTTGAAATGACGAGGGTGACGTTTCGAGGGACCAACAATTTGGAGTTTCCGCATCTGCAGTAACCCAACTAACTATTCTAAGCCAAAAGCGGTGAGGGGGAAATTGGCGGGGCACTAAAGTTGATGGTGCTGGACCCTGCGATCTGACTGGTTTTTTTTATGATTGATTTGTTTTGGCTATTTTGACCATTTCATGCTGCTGCTACCTTAGTCTTTACCATGTCTTCATGTGACCGACTCTTTGGTGACCTTTCTCTAGTGGCAGGTCAACGCAATGCAACAGAAGCTACCCGACAACTGGCAGTGCAAAGAGGTAGTACCTATTCAACATCCCACTTTCATACTATGGATGGATGTCAGGGATCACTCACTCCAGGCTCTTGTGGTTGGTTGTCAGGGCATTATCCTCCGGGGAAAGCCCCGACCTAAACAAAATGAGTCTCAGCCCTTTGTACAGAGTACCTAGACCTAGGTAAATATGTAATAAAAAAGAAAAGAAGAAAAAAAGTGATCGGCAATCCTGTCATGGATGACCTCGTGCTTTACTCGTGGCATGCTTGTGCTCTGTTTGGTGCTTATGTGCGTCTTGAGGTACCTTGTTCATTGGCTTGAAACATCGACTTGCTTTGACTCGAGATTTGGGTCGTTGAACATGGCAACCCTTGCATTACATCTGGCAGCCGCTCATGCCTTGGCTTTCCTGTCACTCAATGCCTTTCCACTAGACTACCTGAGCCATGAACGTTCGTTGGTTATTATGTGCTCTTTCCCCGCTAGCTGCACTTACTCCAAGCCGTGAATAACTGTTGAAAGATCATCTGGGTAGTAGCTGTCTGTACTCTGTAGGTACCCGTATATTTCAACCACCGAGGGACCTACAGCTTAGGTTCCATCTCCTTCACCAATAGGTACTGTTCAGGACCGCTTTCACACCTTGCTTAATATATATCCACCAGATTTCATCATCTACCGAAAGAAGGAAACAAAAGAGACCAGCCCGGGCCCACTGAAAAGTCAAAACGTGTGCGTTTGTTTTTCTTCACTCCTCCAGTTCATTTGACTCCGTCCCCGACGCCGTCTCCAGTGTCCGCCGCCGAGTGACCGAATTCAGTCCCACACACAAGTCGGTCGGACTTGAACTGGTCTCGGAGGATTAAAGAGAGAGAGAAAAAAAGGAAATTAATTGATGAGAGCCAAAGAAGGCGAAATTTAACAAGTCAGTCTATACCATTCTAGACCGATCTTTATGTAAATCATTTTCTTCCCACCCTAATCTCTAATCTCAGAGGGCAAGTTTCCTGACATCTCCTAGACTGGTATTGACGCTGCCTTGTAGTCTACTGGACCTGGAACTGGAGCCCTACCTTGGTCAAGTCCAATCAGAGTCTCCATATCCCATCTTTTCAATTTTCGAGCCCCCTGGACACTCGCACACACGGGCGACGGCCCTGGTGCTACTTTCTCCCGACTACAACTTTTTGGGCCTCTGGCATCGTCCATCGGGACCTAATATTTCCAGCTCTTGCAAAAGGGAAGCAGGGAAGAGAAAAAAAACTTGTAAACGAAAAAAAAAGTCACTCTGACTTTTCGAGGCGAATACTTTCGATCCCCGAATCAAGCCCGCACCTGCATCGCACCGTGGCTCGTGGCCTTCCATTTCGGACTGTGAACTAGCTGAGGTGGACTTTGTGCTTTTCTTTTTGGGTGTTGTGCTTTTTGGGCTGTCTCTAGATGCCCCGCCATCCGCCGCTCGCCTTTCTTATCCAGACCTGACAGATCCTGATTCCGCTACTTTCGTCCGCCTCTCTTTCCACCACACACTCCTATCCTCTTCGGCTTCGACGTCGACTTCTCTATATATCCACCATTCACCATGGATACCGCCGCTGTGAGGTCCTTGCTCGCCACTAGCTTGGACCCTGATGCAGACAGCCGAAGGCGTGCTGAGATTCAGTTGAAACAGGTGCGTATTGCATTTGCGTCGTTGTGTTGAGGGAATGTCTTTGTTGTGCTTGGGTGCCATTGGAGATTGTGAACGGCCATCTGCTTCACCATGTCGCTATCATGGCTGCCTCACATGCTCCTTGCCGCATTCTATCTCCTCTGCGCACTCATCAGCTGCCCGTCCCATGCGCAAATCCCAAATCACAAATCACAACAAGAATCAACATGCTGATTTAAATTGCTGTATTATCTAGATTGAAGAACAGCCCGGTTTCCTCGAATGTCTACTCGATATCCTACAAGCTGAACAAGAGGCCAGTGTCCGTCTGTCGAGTACGTTGATCCAATATTCGTGCCCCTCTATTCAAGCTATCCCACTCGCTTCTTGACCCAGCTCTAACAACACTCTTATTCAGCTGTTATCTACGTAAAGAACCGTGTCAACCGTTCATGGTATAACAACGAGGGTTACTCTACCGAGCCCCCCTCGAACCCAATCCCCGAAGATGAAAAGGCTCGTGTGCGAGACCGCCTTCTGCCGATTCTCGCTGCTTCCGAAGGCCTCGTCCGCCAGCAGCTCATTCCCGTCCTCCAGCGAATCCTCCAATATGACTTTCCCGCTCGTTGGCCAAGATTTATGGACTTCACCCTGGAACTTCTTAACACGAATAACCCTGGCTCCGTCCTTGCTGGTTTGCAGTGCCTGCTCGCTATTTGCCGCGCCTTCCGTTACAAGTCGACCGATAGCGATGACCGACAACACTTTGACCAGATTGTGGAGGCAAGCTTTCCTCGCCTTCTAGCCATCTGCAACGAGCTGGTGAACCAGGAGAGCGATGAGGCCGGCGAGATGCTGCATCTTGCTTTGAAGGCCTATAAACATGCGACATGGGTACGCACCTACCGGAACATCACTTCTCTCTACCTGGGAGCCTATACTGATCTTACTTGTAGTTGGAACTCTCTCCCACGTTGCGACAGCGCGATATCAACATCGCTTGGTGCACTGTTTTCCTACACACCGTCTCCAAGGCTTGTCCCGCCAGTGCCATGCAGGGCGACCAACACGAGCGCGAGAAGCACCATTGGTGGAAGGCCAAGAAATGGGCTTTCTTCAACCTGAACCGTCTCTTCATCCGGTACGGCCAGTCATACTTTCTCTTCATTGGTAATATCCCACTAACACGGTGCTTTCAGACATGGCAACCCTGCCAGCCCAGGCAAGGGCGAGGAAGCGCTTGCTTTCGCTAAAGACTTCACCGCGAACATTGCTCCCGAAATCCTCAAGCACTATCTCCAGGAGATCGAGAAGTGGGTCGCCAAAACCTCTTGGCTCAGCCGGCCTTGTCTTTCTTACACTCTTGTATTCCTCGACGAGTCAGTCCGACCCAAGGAGATGTGGGCACACCTCAAGCCTCACCTCACCAACCTGGTTACTCATTTCGTCTTCCCTGTCCTTTGCCTCACCGAGGAGGATGTCGAGCAATTCGAGGACGAGCCCGACGAGTATCTTCACCGAAAGCTCAACTACTTTGAAGAAGCCTCTGCTCCCGACGTTGCTGCCACGAATTTCCTTGTCAACCTCACCAAGAACCGCCGCAAGGAGACTTTCGAGATCCTCAAGTTTGTCAACGCCGTTGTCAACGAGTACGAACAGGTTGAAGATGACAAGAAGAACCACATTGCCAAGGAGGGTGCGCTGCGCATGATCGCCACTTTGGCCCCCGTCATTTTGGGCAAAAAGAGCCCCATTGCGGACCAAGTTGAATACTTCCTTGTCCGTTACGTTTTCCCTGACTTCACCAGCACTCAGGGTTATCTCCGTGCTCGTGCTTGCGACACCATCGAGAAGTTTGAGCAGCTCAACTTCCAAGATCAGAACAACCTTCTTACCATTTATCGACACATTCTGGACTGTATGGCCGACGAAGCCCTCCCTGTCCGTGTCACCGCCGCGCTTGCTCTCCAGCCTCTAATCCGACACGATATCATCCGAACGAGCATGCAGCAGAACATCCCTACGATTATGCAGCAGCTTCTCAAGCTCGCTAACGAGGCCGATATCGACGCGCTTGCGAACGTCATGGAGGACTTTGTTGAGGTTTTTGCCACCGAACTCACTCCCTTCGCTGTGGCTCTTAGCGAGCAGCTCCGAGACACTTATATGAGGATCGTTCGCGAGCTTCTCGAGAAGGAGAGCAAGGTTGGAGACGATGGCGAACTTTATAACGAATATGATGACAAGAGCATCACTGCCCTCGGTGTTTTGCAAACTATCGGCACTCTTATTCTCACTCTTGAGAGCACCCCTGATGTCCTGCTCCATATCGAGGCTGTTCTTATGCCCGTTATCAAGGTTACCTTGGAGAACAAGCTCTACGATCTTTATAATGAAGTGTTTGAGATCATTGACAGCTGCACGTTTGCCGCCAAGTCCATTTCTCCTACCATGTGGCAGGCCTTTGAGTTGATTCACACTACTTTCAAGGCGGGCGCTGAGTATTACCTCGAGGACATGCTGCCAGCTCTGGACAACTTTGTCCAGTTCGGTGCTCCTCAGCTAGCTCAGAAGCCTGAGTACACTCAAGCTCTTTTCTCCATGGTCGCTGACATGTTCACCGACAGCATTCAGGGAGGAGTCGAGAGAATATGCGCTTGTAAGTTGGCTGAGGCTATGATGCTTAGCTTGAAGGGGCAAATCGACAGCTGCGTTGAGGGATTCATCAATATTGCCATGACTATTCTGGCCAACCAGGATGTCAAGGTCAAGAGCTATCGTATTCACCTGATGGAGATGGTGATCAACTCCATCCACTACAACCCTCTTCTTACTCTCCAAGTTCTTGAGAACAAGGGCTGGACAAACCGCTTCTTCAGCCTCTGGTTCGGCAGCATGACGGCATTTACTCGTGTTCATGACAAGAAACTGTGTATTGTTGCTATCTCAGCTCTGCTCAGCCTGAACCCCGAGCACGTCCCACAAAGCGTTTCTGTTGGCTGGCCTCGATTACTGCAGGGCATCACTGAACTGTTCCGCTCTCTCCCTGCTGCTCAGAAGAGTAAGTTTAATAAAGCTCCGAGTACATTCAGCCTGAAACTAACAAACGACAGACCGCGACGAAGCTCTCCGCGATGATTTCCACCTCGAGTCTACCTACGATTACGGTGAGGAAGATGAGTGGGATGATGACGAGGCCAACTGGAACGTCGAAGAGGAGGAAGAGACTGGCGAGACAGCCGAGTCCAAGGATGAGAGCACTGCTTACCTGAACTTCCTCAACGAAGAGGTATGTTGAACGCGCATTACCTACTTTTTCTATGACAATTACTAATGCAAAGCCAGGCCCAGAAGTTCAGCCGAGCGATCGATGATGTTGAGGAAGACGACCTCGGTGAGGATTCTGTCCTGCTTGAGTCGCCGCTTGACAAGATTGAGCCCTACCAGCTGTTCCGTAATACCTTGATGAGTACGTTGAATGCACAGGTGAAACTGTACATCGCTAACCTGTTTTTAGAAATGCAAGCAGAGCAGCCCCAATTTTACGGGAGCTTAGCTGGACACCTTACAGCCGATGACCAGAACGTTATTCAGAACGTGATGGTCAAGGCTGATGAGATTGCCACACAGCAGGCTCAACAGGCCCAGCAGGCCCAGCTCCTCGCTCAGCAGCAGGCTGCCGCTATGGCCGCTAGCCTGGGTGCACAGAACGGAGGTGCCAGCTAATCAGGCCAAGTTTGTGGTTGAGAAAAAAATAAGTTATTGGAATTGTTTCCCCTTAGTTATATCCCCTTCCTCTTTCGTGTTAGGGCAGGAGTCAAGATTCCCCGGGGACCATGAGACGTGTTGAGCCCATGTCAAAAGAAAGAGACTTTAGAACGTGCAAACAATGCTGGACGAACCCGCCGTGGAAGGCCTTCCAAAAGAGTGCCGTGGGTATGATTGGTACAGGGCAGCTGGATCGAGAGGCTATTTAACGAGTTGTTTATCATGATGGGAAAGGAGCGTGGGTACGACAGAGACGAAGAGAACGAGAACGAGAACGAGAACGAACAGCCTTAAAATAGGAGACAAAAGATTCTCAAGGGTGGTTTGAGACGACTGCAACCCAACCCTGGATCAAAATTGTCTAAAGGTAAATTTATTGAAATAAAATCCATTAGTTCCAATTCCTCATTCGCTAGGCATATGTCCCCTGCTTGTGCCGCTTGTAGATTGGTCTTGAATGTGATAAAATGGTCTGCTTCGTTGTGTCCTTCTTGATGGTGCGATGCTAGCGATACCTTCCCTCCGAATTCTAGAAACACATTCAAGAACAGAGGTTTTGCCACCCCCCTTCCCTCCCTGCAGAATCTTTATTCTTTTATCATCATCACCAACAACAGTTTCCATCAAGAATTCTACCACCATTATCGACACTTTACCATCTCGAAATTCAGCACTCATCTGTGATCCCATCATATCGCCATCATGATCTTTAAGCCCACCTCCCAATTAGCCGCACGATTCCGGCAGCGTGCAGACCTGCTATCCACACGCCTAATCCGACACTCAGAGCTTAAGAGAACTATGGATCGAGCCATACAGAAGTTATAACCCCCACTTGAAGTACAACAATGTCTTGTCGATATCGGTATGAAATATTTAAGCTTTATTAATATTCTTTAGCTAACTATTCTAGCAAACGAACGAAAGCAAGCTGCCAATCTACCATGGTACCGAAAGATTGCAGGTAGCCGACCCGGTATAGATATCGTGTAGATTATCAATATCTAGGGATTTATTACCTTGGCAGCGGTAAGCTTTTATTGCCTCTTGATATTTTAATACTAATAACGATAATAGTCTGCATGGTTCTTCGGCCTCTTTGTCCTCTACTCGCTCATCAAGTTTATACACGTTATAGTTGGCATCTCTTTTGCAGGCCTGTTTCATCTTCCTCCTACACTCCTTTGAGTCGCCGTGTTACTTGATGGTTTATACAACGTTAAAAAATAAAATAAAATAAAAAGAGGTTGCCTTGTATCGAGAGTCATAGAAAGTAGGGCATAAACGCAACCTTAATCTCGCACAATACAAAATCGCTGCTCAACAGCCCACATCCCCTTCTTCCAACACAACCAAAGAAAGAAATACGCCATATTACTTGAGCGAACTGCTGTGACTGATTATGTATCTGTTCAACTAGGACGGTTAGCAGAGCACCTATGCCGTTAAGCAATCTTGTCCTCGGGGTATCAGAAGAATTGGCCGCTAGAAGCATAAGAGACGAAATTAGTAGATCAGCTTATGATACTTAGACTATAGTCTTTAGGTCATTTATTTTTATAACCTAAGACTTAGGAGGTTAACGTTTCTGCTACCCAATAGGTTCCTCAGATATATTACATATGCGCAACTATAGGGATAGGCCAGGAAAACAGACATGAGGTAGTGAATGCCAATTTGTTTTATTGAATTGTTCTGTTGCTATGACTTAAAGTTGGACCAGGTCTAACGTAACACGGCGACTCAAACGAGTATAGGAGGCAAATGAAGGGGGGGGCAAAGCCTCTATTCTTGAATATGTTTCTCGAATTCGAGGGGAGGCATCGCTCTTGCCGGTTATGGGGATGTTGGAAGGATGTGTCTCAGCCTGCCTGATATCTTGTCTTGTATTGGGGGCATCTCGTCAGGGACCCGAGCAGCCTTGTCCTCAGCACATGCTGCAGTGATTTGGTCAACAATGTGGCCGTTAAGACTTGTCATGCCTGTCGCTGACCGTTTCACGAGGTCTCATCACGAAGTCGACCCTGCTCCATGAGTCTGGGAATTTATGTCTGTCCTTTGGTGCATGGGTGGTGGTAGCGAGTAGATGGAAAAGGAAAAAGTTGTACCTCCAAGGACAACGCCTTTTCAAGTAAGAGGCTCTCATGTTGAGCAAAACCGTGTCTCCAAGTGCGACACCAATTAATATGAGACCTGGAAACTTTGGTTGACTGGTCGAAACCTCGGTACACGGCTTGTCAAGGGAATTGTCCATATTGGTGACTTGTGAGCAATTGATGAAGAAGTTGGTTGAACTGAAGTTTGATAAGAAGAAGTAAAGAGAGATAAAAAAAAATTCGGAAGAGTTTCACGCAAGCTACTGCTAAGCTGAGGTAGGTGTTATATACTAGGTAAGTAAAGGTATAATGCACCAAGGTTTCATAAAAGGAGAAAGGAACCTTCTCGCAAAGTCCAACAGTACGCAACTCCCCAGCTCCCCAACATGATTGTTTCAGCGGCAAGAGGAATTCATCCTCTCCTTCTCAATCGACCTCCAAATCCGCAGTGCGGATATAATTCGCGAAAACTCATCCTTAGGCTACGAGGTCGGAATGGTCCGCTGTCTTGCGCGACAGAGAGTCCCATGTAAGGATGCCCTCCAACAGCATCTTGTTCCACTCCAAACTTTCATCATGCTCAAGGTTCGAAAGAGACATCACTTCCAAGATAAACTCTCCCTTATCAGACAATCGATGCCCTGTATAAAGCCAAGGTGAACCATTGACTGACAGAGGCGCTTCGGCATGGTCGAGGCGGAATCTTCCAACAGATGCTTGCTTACCATCCTTATATCTTAACAAAAGTCCTGAGATCTCCAACTTTTCTTTACAAACCACAAATTCTTTGACTTCATCAAGCGATGCGTCTGAGTTGTTGGGCTTTCGTTCTGCGTCTAACCAGGTCGACAACCGATCTGGCAAGAGATCGCTGCCACTGCCGCCTACAGTTGGGGCTGCGAACAAGGAAACACCATCCAAACTAGGGTTAAAGAACACTCGCATCGAGGATCCTGTGAATGTTTGAGCAATACATTTCCACTCGCTATGCATTGCTCGAGGCCTTCCCATAACCAACGTTCGTGAATGGCTAGTCAACAGCTACTAAGCTTTTAGCATCAAGCTTGCAAGGGAATAAAGAGGATCTGATCTTACGGCTATAGCAATATTGTCTGGAGATGATTCTGTCATTCGTCGTCTTTCATGTGCGTCGTTGCCTTCTTCTGGCTCGTTCTTAGTATGTAGCCAGACCTGTTCAATCTTCTCTCCACGGTTTAATGGGTGATAAACCCACTGGATCGTTGCTAGGGACTCATTATTTGAATCTTTGTTCGGCCATCTGTTTTTGACGTTCTCTTCAAGCCCATGGTAAAAGTCGAGAGACTCTCCGGACTCATGTGCATGAATGTCTACAAGACGGTCTTCATACCAACACGCGGAGTAGGCGATAGTACCAGGTTCGTTGAAGTTCAAAGCTACCATGCGGGCTTCTACCGTCATACCGAAGCTTGAAGAAGACGTTTTCGTCGCATAGTAGGCCATGCTCTTCAGTGATCTTGGGGTCATTGGATACGGCCAAGAGATGGTGGGATTTATCGGGGCAGCTGCGACACTCCGCAATTTAAGGCCCTACCACATGTGAGAACAGGAAATATCAAGGAAAGAAGAACTTACATCGCCAGAGAATGTCAGAGGCGGGGTTTCTATCGGGAGCGTACGCCACCAGCTAGAGTGTCGCTCCTCGACCGATGCTGCCAGGGGGTCATTGACAATCTGTGTGATTCCCAAATGATCCTCTGAGATATAAATATGTTGATCTTCGCGGCTCTCTGGGGCTTTCCAGAGCAGTCGGCTCCCCGGCTTTGGTTCATTCGACAATGAGGCTATATAGTCGATGCTGTTTAGGCTGAAGTGCGTTGCCCAGACATCTTTAAATGGCTCAATTGTCCATCGGTCGGGTTGGCGAAGTCCAGACAGCGAGGCAATCGCATAATACAGAACGAGATGTTTATTTATAATGAACAAAATCTCGGTCGGAAGCTTTGCAAACTTCTTGCTCATTGTCTGATGCAAGTGGTTCAAGATGCACTCGAGTCGACGTGCATCCTCTTTGGACGATGGCTCATAAGAGTATCGAGCCACATCCAAGAAGTCGTTTTTCTGCAGACCCAAATTCGAGGCAATCACTGAACATTCAACATGATAACCTGTTGTGGCACATGCGTCGTGGTCACTTTCGCATCGCTTGAAAGTTGCGAATAACTTGGTGTCATCACAAGATTCCCCAAACGCAAAAGCCGATGATTCGGTCCCTCCAGGAGACCCTACCATCAAGTAATATTAGCAACAGGGTCAATTTCGAATTTTGGTTGTTTAACTTACTGGCTGTGACAAGTTCGTCAGGCTTGATCACGAAACGGCACCATCCACATCGTCGGCTAACACAATAAGACGGAAAAGGTATCAGAGGAGGGACGGGGCTCGCGTAGTTCAAAGCATACCACTCCCAATCTTGAATAGATTCCTCCCACTCTAAGTCCATGACTCTGTTAATTTCTTGTGTGCTGAGCCCACCGAGTTCGGCCATTTTCAAGACTGTGAGAGACACAAAGGATTGAGAAAGCCGGCTAGACAACTGACTGGGCTGGAGTGAGTAGGTAGTTTTATGTCGAGCCGAGTCGGGATAGATGAATAAGCCGTGAAGTTATGATGATATCACGTGGCATCGTCCAACGTAAGAAATATCATGTCGGCTATCATGCGCCAAGGTTGGTGGTTTACATGTAACAGGGGAAGTTGATTATCTTCAAGCACAAATTCCCACGTCCCCAACGTACGTAAGTAAGCTGACAATCTTACTGGTCATATTGACCCCACGGTGCTTCAAGCCTGAATTGCTATCTCTGCTGTTATATTCTCGTCTCATCGATCTGATTCCCAACAGTATCTCATAAGTGGATGATGTTTACAAGACATTGGATGATCATAGGATTTTTTTTGTCACTTTTCATTCACGGAAGTGATATACAAAGAAGTAGGATGTGATAGTAATTAGAGGTATAGTCATTAAAGCTACTGAAAGATGACAAAATGTTCTTGCATATATGCTGGAAGATATCAACAATACAGAAAGCCCATTGGTGCATTATATTTCAGCATGATGGGACGCACACCATGTTGGCGTTAAACAATCTCATCGAGGCCATAGGAGTAAGACGACGGCATTGATAGCAGTTCAGCGCCAAGTCAAGACCTCTTTTGATGAAGGAGACCAGTCCTTTCTAAGCGTAGTCAATAGCCATTACACTATTTCAGGTTAATCCTTTTTGTTCGTGGCTCTCTGTGTCGCTTTCGTGGCGCCGCATGGCCATCCATCATGGACTGGCGTCTTATTGAGGCTGAAAGACCTATCATGGAATAAACCAGCAATTCTGCCTATCATCTTGACGGGATTGAGCATATTTGCATGCTAAAAGCCTTATCTTTGGCCGCTGGTTAGATGAAGTATTCAATCAAGATAGCTTCTTCTGCATCATATCAGCCAGCTCGTCGAGGAGCTCGACGGTCTCGGCAGGGCTTGCGATCCATGCCGTGGTGCCGACACTACGTGCCTTGAAGTCGTTGGAGCCTGCACTCAAGAATTGATCGCCTACGTGCAGCGTGTTCTCGCCGCGAATAGCGCCGCCATTTTCCTTGCTTCCAAACCACTGCTGGCAAACAGTTACACCCCAGCTCTTATCACCAATATCAACAAACACGTCGTTGCCGCCGTTGAAAGCACAGAATGGTACACGGCGGGATTGACTTGCCACTGAGGGTGGGATAGGTGGAGAGCTTGGGCGGTGCTTCGTTGGGCGCTCTTCGCTAGACCCGAGGCTGCTAAGCTCAAGGATGCGCTGAACGACCAGGACGGTCTCTTCAAGGCTCTCACGAGCAATACGAGTTCCCGGTGTCTTGGGGATGATTCCTACCGCCCTGTCCTTGCGCATGATCATGGCAGGCAAATTAAGATTGTTGACGCAATCACGGAGTGCATTCTCGGCGACATCCAGCAATCTTGTAATATCAGCATCCGACCATGAGGCCATCTCGGGTGTCAGCCACTGGGTACGTGGGACAGGTGCTAGCTTGCAGGGCGAAGAGGGCGAGTATTCGAACAAATAGTTCGCTTCACCTCCCATGATGATGATACTTTGCTTTTGCACAGGGTCTAGATCAGTCGACTCGGCAATGGCGTCAAGCAATCCGTGAAGGCGCTCATAGTAGCGGTCAGCAGAGGTGTAGCCAGCAGCTGTAACAATACCAATCTTGATATTTTTGCGCAAAAGGTCTGTAATGTGTTAGTTTTTTTGTTTGTAACTCGTGTAGCAAACTTACCGAGAAGACGAGGAATCACGGGGCTCGTGGGCTCCAGGTTGAACCCATCGTCGTACAGTGTCACATCACCATCAAACGTGGCCAGTTGGAGAGATCCATTGGTAACAGCCATAGACTGCGCTGAGTTGAGAATTTGACGAACATCGTTGAAGGATGGAGCAACGAATCTCCGAGATGAGATGTACCGTTTTCTGTCTTGGTACTTGAAGGCGGCCTCAAGAGGGAGGCGCGTGAAAAAGGGGCCCGCAGTGGGGATCAGCATCCGTAACTTTGATGGGAGCATACTGTCGTCTTGCTGACGGCTAACTGGTAAGAGTCAGATGGTTTTTTCCCTTTTTTTTGAGGGTGAGAGTGAAATCATACTGTGATCATCAATCATAAGCTCTACATCACGCATGATCTCGGCATAACGACGGTGAGCCTCCTCAGCCATCTGGGTAACACTAGGGCCATCTCCAAAGACACCCGTGGGCTGCGAATACAGGACAAAAGGGACAGCCAGAAGGCCTTTGACCCATTCTAAAAAGCAAAGTCAGTCAAGTTCGACACGGTTTAACCAGTGAGGATTGCGAGATGTGATGCGGGGATGAGATGGCTGATACGGGGCCACGAGGGCAGCCATAAATATGTAGCTGTACAATATGACCGAAATTTTGAATGAAATTGGGTTCACCGTACCGATAAATTGGTCTCTTCGGTGTGTCTTGAGAGCATCTGTTTGCTATTGTGAGCCAGTGTAACCAGGAGGGCTTGGATGACAAAGACATGGCATTGAGGTGGGGTTATTGGCGGTTTACTTACACTCGACACGGTAACGGGTTGTCATGGCTGTGTATGAGAAGTTCGGCAGCTTAAAGTTGGAATTTCTTTGAATGAGGCAATGGCAAAAGTATGAGTTGTATGAGAGGAAGGTAGAGGAAGAGGAAGAGGAGAAGGAGGAAGTCTTTGTGTCTGATAAGCTGAGGGGAGACGAGGCCAGACTGGAAGACACGACAGGACAAGACAAGACGGTGTGACTTGCCTTCCCTACCTGGGTAAGGTAGGGAAGGCAGGTACCTAGACCGGTCCTTTCCCTGTAGGTACGGGAGCCGCCGCGCTGTTGGAGGGCTAAGCGGGGAACGCCGAGGATGCCTGAATGCCCCAAGCTGTAAAGGGTAAGCAATATAATTGGCTCGGGAGATTCACAGTACCCCTGTCAACATCTCCTTCCTTGCGGCATTGGCATGCACTTGTCTCCAACACAAATCGACATACCCTAGACTGACTACTAAACTACATCTTAGCCTCACGATTCCATCACACTGTGAAATGAGCATAGATTTGGCCTAGAATGGGTGTGGAGAAAGAACATCGCTGGCAGAAGTCACCAAGATGGTTCTAATGTCAGAGAGCATATCGACCCCCAATGACAAGAGCCACCAATTGTGGTAGTCTGGCATCGCACAAAGCTAGTTACGTACAGCAAAACGAAGCCAGATCTCATCATATTGCTGGCATCAGTCTCACAGGGAAATTTAAATGCTTGACGTATATAATCACCGCCTAACTTTCGTCGATCGACACAAACGAACCAAGCTTCCGGTGCACAGCTGAACCGCGTGCTAATGCATGTCTTACACTACGGTCAATAGTAGCCAGCCCCCAAAACCTGTTCAAAGCGCAAAGGGCTGGCTGACGCATGGTGGAACATAACAAAGTTTACGGATCTACATAGCAGCCAGATACACATAAAAATGAACGGTCTGCTCCGCGATGAGACAAAGCGCTTCCCAGTTTATTGTGTTGTTTTGCTGTGTAGCACGCACCAAGGACGATATCGTGGCAGCAAAGCAGTTCCAACAAGGTAAAAGATCAATTGGAGCATGACATGCATATTAAATTGATCGTCCATACTCAATATCTGCGAAGAGATGAAGGCAGAACTCGGGAGTTCGCTCCCGCCAGGGGACAAACATGCAAGTCCAACTTGCCCATACACACCAGAGCTTCAAGAACTAACAACATCAAAGGCAGTCAGCGTTTATATACCAACGTGGAAAGACACGGTAGCTTGGGCGAGACGAGATCCAGACTTGATATCACAGCTAAAGACCGGTTACCCTCGATTTTTCGTACCGCTTGTCGTCGGCCAGCTTGCAGAAAGCTTACTCAAATGGTCATCTTCCGAACCAACCCTAGATGAGCTTCCATCTGAGCTGAGAGCTTTATTGGATGCTCCTGGACGGTCAGCGATGATTTTACCAGCAGGCTATCATGCGAGGATGTGCCGGGAGTATCTAAACGCCCAGAACAAGGGAGCCGTATTCGCCTTACGAGCCGACTTCAACAACGGGGTCTACCTGGCAGAGACTTTATCCAAGAAATGCACCCTTGACGAGATTTACGCAGTTGTATATCCTCAAGAACTGGCTGTCGAGGCCAAAGCATTCTGGCAGCATACCGGTTATGGAGTCTCGAGCCGACAAGCAACACACTGGTTGGAGAGCGCACCATTCTTGAACCGAGATAACAAATCATCCAGAAGCCATCTTCAAAACGAAGAGGCCGCAGATGCCAAAGTCGTGGTGCAAAGACGAATAGCCCATTTGTTCGGTACCGAGACTAATCGACTGGATGCGGATGATGTGTTCTTGTACCCAAGTGGCATGTCTTCAATAAGTCACACTGCCGACACCATTGGGCATCTAACCACGGATGAAAAGAGGACTGTCGCAATCTTCGGGTATGTGAATTAGGAATAAGTAGTCGTTGCTAAAGCTAACATGGTTCAAGATTTCTCTATGTTGACACCTTCAAAGTCCTTAGCAAGATCTACGGGTTCGACTGCAAACTCTATGGTGCTACACCATCCGACCTGGATGCTCTCGAGACGGATTTAGCTGGGGGACTACAGTTGAGTGCTCTCTTCACCGAGTTCCCAGGCAACCCACTTCTCGCCTCAGTAGATCTCGAGCGTCTACAAAAGCTCGCCATCGACTATGAGTTTTTGTTCGTAGTGGATGATACCGTCGCTACATCAGTCAATGTCGAGCTCATATCGTACTGCGACATCGTATGCACAAGCCTAACAAAGATGTTCAGCGGCGGTTGCAATGTTATGGGTGGTAGCATAGCGCTTAACCCCCAGTCCAGGCTCTTCCCAGTAATGAAGCGGCTTCTGAAGGACGGATTTGTCGATACGTATTTTCCTCCAGACGCAATAGTAATGGAGAAGAACAGCGCGGATGTTAAAGAGCGAGTCGTAACTGCAAGCGAAAACGCGGAGCGAACAGCAGACATGCTTCGAAGTCATGCATCTGTCGAACAAGTCTATTATCCAAAGGGCAACCCGACACAAGATATATACGAGAAATACAAACGCCCAGAGAAGGGCTACGGATATCTACTTTCCATTCGCTTCAAGACCCCAGAAACTGCGATAGCGTTTCACGATGGACTTGACGTGGCCAAGGGTCCAAGTCTGGGAACCAACTTCACTCTCTGCTGTGCGTACACACTCTTTGCGCACTTTTCTGAGCTTGATTGGGCGGCAAAGTATGGAGTAGTAGAGCATTTGGTTCGGATAAGCGTGGGCATAGAAAGTCAAGAGACTTTGGACGAACTTGTTAGGACAGCATTGAGGGCAGCGTCACAGGCAAATCGGGAGCATGGTTGTGTTAGTGGTAAACTGTGATATGTTCAGTGAACAAGATTCGAGTCGATTTCTATTATCATCTCAATCCTATCATTTAATGTTACGTATCACTTTGGCTACAAGCCTGTATAGTTATGGTGCCGTTTCGCTCCGTTGTATGGCCGTCACGGCATCATGTCCATTCATTATCTAGATAGCCATCCATCAACCATCTCGGGCGTATTCCTCAGAGATATCTAGCCAGTAATAAGGAAATGATATGGATATAATAAAGAGCACTTCGGCTTCAATAGGACCATAATAAGACCTTGACCAATTACTGATTAATTTAGTGGCTGGTACAACGTCAAGCAAACTATGTCTTCGGCGCCCTGCATCTAGAGTCATAGAAAGTAGGGCATAAACGCAACCTTATAGAAAAATCTCTTCAATACAACAACAAAAGACAACGATATAAAGTTCAATAAGGGCACAAGACCGCACAATCAATAAGGTTCAACTGGACAATAAAATGGAAAATGTATAAAAACTGTCAACGATTCTAATCGCAACCAAGTTCCCCTCTTCCATGTCAAACCTCCACCATCTTGTTCTTCAGTGCGACCCAAGACTCAATCATGCGTCTCCCACTGTACCTTACCAATCTATCACTCGTCCTTGCGTGTGCTCGGGTTGCTTACAGAACCACCGGTGAAAACAAAAGTGCTTTTATCATCGGTCGCTCCGTCGACTATGTCGCGGACCCCAACTTGACCTTCTGGGTCTTCCCAGCTGGCATAGATCGCCATGGCGGTACCCATCGCAAGGCACTCCAGTGGAGGTCCCGCCATGCTAGCACCGTGGCTGTCATGTACAACAAGATCACTGTTGAAGGCATGAACGAGAAAGGTCTCTCAGGAAGCATACTGTTCCTCGGAGGAAGCCATTTTGGTGACCCTGACACGCGGCCTACTCTCTCGGCCGGTGCGTGGCTGCAGTATTACCTCGACCAGTATGAGAATGTTGGAGAGGTGGAGAAGGAGAATTGTCCCACGGCGGCGTGGGGTAAGGTGTCACCTCAAATCATCAGAGACGATCCCTTCGATGGCATGGAAACCAAGATGCATATTGCTATCTCCGACGCCAAGGGTGGCAATCTCATCATTGAACATATCAAGCCCAGCAATCAAATCAGATGCTACTCCAACGAAGACTGGGATGTCGCCGCCGGCGATACATACCACATGCAACGATCAAGGAACAAGAAGAGGATACGAAAGGAAATCGATGGAAGAGCTCTTTCACAATGGCCAATGCCTTATGGTAAGTACTTTCAATCCTGATGGCCAAGGTCGAATTCTTACTGTAAGCAATAGAGAGATACGATCGCCTCTTCTTCTACAACTATTACATACGGAAATCCGAAGACTTTGCTTCTGCCCTCGCCACCACCATGGGAATGATACACGGCATCATGGTTCCAAATATCAAGGTCTCGTCGAAGAAGAGAAAGGAAAAAGACATATGGCCAACGCAGTGGATGATGTACACTGCTCCGCATGAGGGATTCATCTATTACGAGAGTGCCAGAACTCCCTTGAACTTCAACTACCAATTCTTCAAGTTCGACCTGCACGAGGGTTCTGACATCAAGCTTCTCAGAGTAAGGGATCTAAAGTGGAATTGGCAGAAAGGGACAGGTGACGTGACAAGCCAGTTTCAGACAAAAAAAGGGAGCGATTTTGTTCCCTTTATGTCCAATAGTTTTGATCTGCCTTGAGAATGGCAATATTTGTTGTAATAGACAATGGGCCGCTGCGCCAGATCAAGCTAACTACCTAGTCTACAATAAAACCTGGCTGGAATACTGCAGCCTTGTTGCCCTAAAGGATCAACTACCAGAACTGTTTAGAGAGAAACACAGTTATTCTTGCCGTCCTCAAGGAAAATGCCACCATAGATCAGTCCCTCGTTCAGGTTGGCCTCCTGGAATCCAGCATTGGCAACATCATCAGTTCCAGTGGGCTTCTTGAGCATGCCAATCTGGTACTGTCCTTGTCCACTCAAGTCACGAGCAATGGGCTGAGTAGCGGCCTTGAGAGCCTTGGAACCCTCAGAGTAGTAGGCTTGGATGGTGCTGCAAGCAATCGTTAGTTTTGTTCCTCTTTGTATAATATGTGGTGTGAACTCACTTCTTGTCAAAGTTGAGAGTAATGGCAAAGTTCTGCCACTTGCCCTCAAGCATGGGAGTCTCCCAAAGCAACTTCATCTTCTCGTCAAACAGTTTCCAGGTCGCGGCGGTGTGGTTCTGGCCGATGATGGTACCAGACTGGAACTGGAACTGGTTTCCGGAGAAATCGGCCTTTTCGTGCCAGACATTCTGTTGTCGTTAGAGCCAAAGAGAAGAAAGAGAGATCGGATAAAGCTTACAAGGTACTCGTGGCTGAGGTTAAGAGGTCGGCTCTTGTCCTGCATAAGACTGAAGTGCAGGGTCTTGATACCCTCAGAACCAGGGCTGCCTTCATTCTTGTCCTTGCTGAACTGGAGACCAGCACGTCTGAAACCAAGCTGCTTCATGAAGATACTCTTATCGCTGATAGTGACCTCGAGAGGGAGGGTCTTGCCCGAGACATCGAAACGAGATGGAGTGGTCTGAGGAAGCTTGATGATCTCGGACCAGGAAATGTTGTTTCCCTTGACGAAGCCAGGGTTGTAAGGGTTCCAGCCGCCACCGTTCTCCTTGTCGAAGTCGGTGAGAGAGGCGTTCGCAGGGACTCGGCCATCAAAGACAACAGGGCATGTGTTCTTGGCTTTGGAGCAAGAACGGCTGTCGGCTGGAGCAGCAAAGGCCACTGAGGCGAAAAGAGCGATGACAGCAGCAGCGCGCATGATGAAGATGTAATAGCGTATAGATAGTAAAGTAATGAGCGACAGAGAAGTGAATAAATACTAGCTAGTAGTGAATTGAAATGAAGAGATACCGAGAACAGACTTTGATGATACAACTGATGCGTCAACTCCCTATTAGATATACTACTCTCTTGTTCCGTCAGTCTGGGTTCGGTAAATTCGGAAGATATCCAGTTTCAATGTCATGTTTGTAATATCCCACTTTTGGACGTTGCATTTCGGTATTTTACCCTCCGAACTATTTCTTCCATTGGAGGAATAAGTATCTCTTCTCTTAGTGGTAACGCCTGAAACGTTTTCTAGAACTCAAAGAATCTCAATGGGAGCGTAATAAGCTTTGAAATTTATTAAGGTTTAATTAAGGTACTGGGACCCTGGATAGTAGATGGAGCAGTCTTTCGATATGCTCACGATGGTTTCAGAAAACCGACACGGGCCATTCAGTCGACGCAATCCATACAAAGTAGTCTCTGGAGAAATATTTGAAAAGAAATGGTGTTAGATTTAAGTTCTATTAAAGGATTCCAGAGATCTGGCTCTATCTTTCCTCCAATGCAAACACTCAAGCTACATCGTAAAGCAAACTTAATGTTTAATTGTGTTAGAGTATAGGTACGGAACGGCACGGTAGACTACGTCCTCCTTATTTCTCACCTCCTGTCAAATAAACTCTGACCAGCACAAGTATCTTGTTCTTCTACCTTTTATGCTCACGCCCTTCCACAACCTCAAGCCATCTCCTTCCCCCCGCGCTTCTCTCACGTTACATCTGGGCAAGACAGAGCATCTCCAACATGGCTCAGCCATCACAAGTCTTGTTCCAAGTGTCGCACAAGCAGCACAGTCCATAGACAGTATAGGCCCCCCCACGAACTATAAATGCGGGCGCAAATCAGCTCCCCTTGGACTCGGCATCTCATCCGAGTGAGTCTTGACTGTACCTACACAGTCGGTGTGCCAGTTGGTGCAGCGCGGTTCTTGCGGCTGACAGCCTTATTGACTGGGATGTCGTTCGGCACGTTATTTCCGTTGTGGTGCATTAGATTAAAATCTTGTGTGCCTGACAAGCATTAACAAGCATCGAATCCTCTTTTGGTGCAACACCAGTCAACGGTCCGTATTGGAGTCGGGGTTTATCACGCGCCGACGGCAGCTTGAGACACTTCGTTCGTGATACAGAGTTGAGACCCTGAGATGTACAGGTTGTGGTGTCAGAGGCCATCTAGACCCTTGGAGACCTGGTAGAAATGCCTCGTTGAAACCTCTGCTACTCCTTCAGCCAGCCACCTGCACGACTCGAGCACCTCTGACAACTTTTGGCAGAACCTCGAGACAGTCTCATGTGTCGTCCCAATCCGCGATATATCCCTCACTTTGACACCGCCTTTGGCCATTACCCGGCTCTGAATATAGCATAATAGTGAGACATGCACCTACATATACCGCGTGGGATGTTTACATCGAGACACCTATGCACGCCACGTGTGCCTGTATTCATATGTTCCAGCAATGCGGCCGAGAAACCGGACGAATAGACACCAAATACAAACATGTGATAAGAAGCATGTTATTATACCAACAAATCGAACGCTTCCATAGTCCTTCTGCTGCCATAGATCTCGCCGCAAACCATGTGTATCTATCTAGATAATACTCTTGCTCAAATATCACGCGATTGGTACCCCTCGTCACAAGTTGACCACCAAAACACATCATACAGACGCCAAGTACCACGATCACGGAGTCAAGCCGTTCCGATAACGGCTCTTCTATTGTGGACAATCGGATACCAGGATAAAAGTGGTTTGGATACAAGAATTCAAGTCTATTGTGCTCTCTCTCTGTAGAAAAGATTGTTGACAACGGCAGCAAACAACCATTGCGGTAAGCCCAGATATATACGTGTATGTAAAGTATGTAACATATGCAATCTTTTGACTGGGCGCATCTTTGCATCAACAAAATAGCGGAAAAGGACAAAGCGAGTGAACTGATAAACCCCCATGGTTAACCTTTCACCATCCTTTTCCGTGGTAGAGCAAAACTAAGCAGGATGTCATGTTCCACCAGATCTCAAAAGAGCAAGAGACTGTCATTGCGGGGGTATTAAGTCTGCTTGCTTGTAAGTAGTCCTCCTTTCCTGCCGGTTGCAGTGCAGCATCGTCCGATGGAAGAAAGGAAAAGTCTGTAAACAATATACAGTTCGGTCTTGCAAAGAAGAGAAACGACAAGAAATCCATCAACTCCGGACCATGCGGGCCAACCCCCCTCACCATGGCCTTGACCTGAACGCCGATATAGGTGCATACATGGGTAATGAAGCACACAATCCATCACACCCCCAATATAATCAAGGTAATGGTGTGTTTGGCGATTGCGGGGCATTTCAAATGCCCTTCCGTTATTCATTATTCGTCGTCTAGTAGCCCGCCTGGCCTGGCATCTTGCCCAGGGAGTGGGATCCAGTTCCCTTCGGGGGCAGGTGGTTATGGCAAAAGATCTTCTTATTGCCCTGTATGGAGTTGTCTTTCTTGGTGGCGTCAATGAGTAAAGCCGGGTCATCGTAGGATTCGAGCTGACAGCACTCAACGTTCTTCAACCAGCGGTTGTTGATGACCTCGTCAATACCGATACGCTTGCTGGGCTCTGGGTTCAGCATCTGCAGCACAAGACGGCGCAGAGCGGGCGGGCTCATGCCAACGTCGAGGGCGTAACATTTAGGGTAATCGCTGTCGCTGATGGAAGCATCATTCTCTGGATGCTTTGAATACCATTTATTCCAGCCCGTGACAAGCTTGTCGTAATGGAGCTCACCGGGCTCAGCTCGGGACCAGATAGCGCCTCCAAATGTCAGATAAATCATGACAATCGCAGAGCTCCACACATCAAGGGCTCGGGGGTCGTAGGATTCCTTCTTGGCGAGAACTTCGGGGGCGATATAAGGCTCACTGCCACAGATACCAGGTGAGCATAGACGGATTTCGCCACCCATGTTACGGCCGCATTGTCCGCCAGCTTCACGAAGACCCGGGTGAGTACCACAGAAGACTTCTGACACACCAAAATCGGTAATCTTAAGCTTGCTGTCCTTGGTAATGAGAAGGTTCTCAAGCTTGATGTCACGGTGGGCAATGCCGTTGACATGAAGGTAGTACACGCCTTGAATCAATTGCTTGAAAAGGCACATACGGTCCTTCTTACGGTCGTCGCCCTTCAGGTGGCCTTTTTGCACCAGGCTAAAAAGATCGCCCTCAGAACAGTATTCCATCACGTGGTTCCATCGCCCATGGTCGGTACAGAGGCGGAAGGTTTCAACAATGTTTGGGTGGTGTAAACTCTTTCCAATGCTGAATTCTGATTTGATCTTGTTCTCGTAGTCTTGCTGGCTTTCGCGGTGTGATTTTCCACGGAACTCCTTCACGGCATAAAGCTCTTCCGGGTATCCCTTGCGCATCATGAGTGTAACCTTGGACGCAGCTCCCTTGCCAAGATGCTTGCCATGTCGACCCAGAAACTTGCGCTGGTATTCGAACTCATTTTGGAGTTCAGCTACATCCACGGCAAAATCATCAGGAAGACTTAAACTCATGCGGCGAGCCTTGGCACCAGTTCCGGACTCTGGGGGAAGAGGCCAAACACTCCGCTCAGGCGGATACATAGTCTCATCGCCTTCTACAGGTGGTGGAAGAGGTGTACTGGGACGGCTGCCGTCATAGCTGCTAGCTCGACGGTTGTATTCAGGGCGCTTGTTCCCGTTTCCTCGACCGTTATGATTGGCACCAACAAAGTTGATTCGGTTGCGCAAGGTAAATCCAGTGGAAGCGCGGTGCTTTTTGAAATCGCCTTGGCTAGGAAGAGACTTGTCGGTGCCACGTTCGCGGTGTGGGAGGTTCATCTCGAGGCCGTTATCGCTGGGTGAAGGAGGAGAGTTGGAGCGAGTTGTGGCGGAGGAACGGTTCATAGAGAAGCGGCGACGAGCGGCAGCCCGCGGTTGGCCATTAGTCTGTGGCTCAGTTGGCGCAGATACGACTGATGGTGTTGGCGGTTCTGAAGGAGTGTAGTCGTTCCTGGCTTGTGAATTTGATCGTCGAAAGAAACTTGACATGGTGCGTTTGAAACTCGCGGTGGAAATAGATCCACGAGTCGACTGACGGGTAAGGGAAGTACCGGGCTCTGGCTCTGATGCTCTCGGGGTAGTCGGGGTAGTGGGTGGTCGGCTTGCAGACTGTGAGAGATAGCCCCCTTTGTTGTTGTTGCCGGCGTTGGCACCGGGAATCGCAATAGGTCCAACCCCTGAAGATGTGACTGAACCGGCTGGGTAAGACTGCAGACTTTGGAGATCTTGTAGGTCCTGGGATTCAAGTGTGAAGTCTTGTGAATGACGACCGCTGACAGGAGTAACGGGCTCAAGAGTTTCGCTTCCGGATTCACCGCCTTCTTCTAAAACAATTGATTCAGTAAGATCGGTAGAAATGTTGCGAGGCGAAAATGAAGTCTGAAACTGGTTTGCGCGCAACGGTGATGGTGAGGTACTTTTATCTGTGGAGGACACAAGCAAAAAGACGTCAGCAGGCAGGGATAACTTAGACTGGGGAAGTTGCAGGGTTCGGGTTGACATGGGACAAGGCTAAAGAACCGGGGGGTGCATGAGGCAGAAATAGATGGGAACTCGAGAGTGAGCAAGTGAATAAGAGGTGAAGAAGGAAACGAGTGATCAAATCAAGCAGGGAATTAAACGGGACCAACCCCCAAATCGCCAAGGCTAGGCCCAGTGAAGGATGGATGGATGGATGGATGTATGTCATGAATTTGTCAAGTATGCTCAACCCAACAGGCACAGGACAGGCCAAGGCAAAGCGAGCAACGGACGATGGGACAGACGCGAGTGGGCTGGCAAATATTCGAAATGCAAAGACGCAGCTGGTTGCAGCTAAACGCTTGCTTTCTCAGCATCTTCTGGGAGCCCACTTACAAAAGCCGTATCTCGCAGCCGGGCAGACCAGCGAAGTCCCGCCGAACTTATCGCGTCACTAAACCAATTTGCGCAGGGTCCACGGAGATACTTCTCGCTTTCGGCAGACACGGGAATGACGATGGACTGAGTAGTAAAAGCGGAGAAGGAGAAAGAAAATGAAGAGAAAAGAGGAATGAATGAATTGATTAGGGAAGACGACGAGGGAAGCAGAATAGGTACATTGGAAATAGAGAATGAATTGGCTTTGGAAACGGTTCCACGAAACAAGCAGTGGATGGGGGACCGACTGCCTAAAAAGGGTAAAGGCAAGAGAAAGTGGCAAATCAGGGAAGGGAAGAATGGGTGGTATTTGTGTGGATTGATTACAGAGACACAGAAAGAAAAAAGAAGTTCATACCTGTTGCCATTGCTGTTGCCGAGTCGAGCTGGTGGGAAGACAGCATTGTCCTCGGGGCCGAGAGTGTCGCCATAATGGCTGGTTCCTTTTTAGTAGAATAAAATAGCAAAGGGCACTTTTGCTGTTTTGTCTCGACCGAGACAGAATTCAAATGGCGTCTGTTCGGTCCGTGATTTTTGGATGGGGTACTGGGCTTCGGCGTACTGGCAGCGTCCAAGATACACCAATCTCAAGGTGCAGGTCGGGGCAGCAGCTGGTCACTTACAAAGGCGGGTAACCAACAAGTGAAGTGAGGGCCACACACCATCCAGGAGTGATGAGGCGGTTCAGCGACGATGTACAGGGCACTATTGGTGCTGTGCTGTAGCCTGTGATCGCTGTCCGGGCTGGTTGGGAAATGTGCGAATGTGGTTGGTCCGTCGGCAAAATGCAAATCGAAGGCTTCAGCGGCAATACCGACAAGGTAGCAGAAAGTCCAAGACGGTAATCGATGGTGCAAATGTCGTGATTAAATTAATAAAAATAAAAGGTAGGATGCTTTGTGTGTCGTCTCGGCCGGATTTGAGAAAAGATAGACTGACTGTGCACTGTTTGTGCTGACGAGTTGGTCTGAGATGATCAAGATCTCGTGCCCGTGTAAGCCTGAGAGTGGTTGTTGATGCGGCAAATGTCCTGAACAGGGTTTGATGCCCGTTTCTCGGTGGTCAACTGAACGTTGGGTATCCTGGCTTTTATCCAACTGTGTCGTCCGTCGTATTATTATCTACCCAGTCTGTGGAATGGAAAGCTAAGGCTGAGGCTGCATGGGAGGTCGAGGTGGTCGGACAAGAGGATGAAGCTCAAGCGGACGAGGCGGCGGCATAAGTAGCCCGTAGGGTATTAATATATTATATTAACTGTGAATGAAGCCAGAAAGCAGCACAGTCGATCGAGTTGGTTTCCCTCAGATCAAAGGGAAGGGAAAGGTTGTAAAAGGGGAGAGAGATAAACTGAGGAAAGGAGAAGAGCAAAAAAGCGCGCAGCTTGCTCTCTTTTGTGTCTGGCTCCATCTACAGAGTACTCCAGTACATACGTACATACAAATTATGAATGAAGCACCAGCTGCTGTGTTATTACTCGGTGCAGACGATCAATTCGGCCCCTTCACCATCCAGAGCCAAACCAAACTAAGAACCCTCTTTGCTCTTTGGCTTGATGGTGGACCAGACTCGACGTGGGGAACTTGACCGGGGCCAGGGTTGAAGTGGGTGGAGGGGCGTGCAGATTGAAAGACTGGGTGATTAGGAGATGGGTACAGTATGCGAGTACAAATACATCCACAAATTTTACTGATAGTGATAATGGGCTCTCTTGTTCCTTTGACACAAGAAAAAGCCCCAGCTCGATATCCATCCATCCGCTGGTGAACAAGACAGTAAACAATCGTTCCTCGTGCTTGTCAGTGTGTCAAAACTGCTGCTTCTTTCTGTGCAGTTCATATTAGGTTCCAAAGGCAAAGAAAGTGCAGATAGCACACTCTTAATACCCCCTGCTTGGGTTGGGGTTGAGTGAAAATGGTTCATGTGTGAGTGGGGGGGCTGCTGATGATCGAATAACAGCAAATTATAGATCAGATTTTGAGATCAAGAACGACTTCCATCATTGAGTGGTACAAAAGCAATTTCACAATTGCGCTTCGTCGGCTTCATCAATGAGTGGTGGGTGGGTGAGTGGTACAGACAATTACCTGGTGCTCGTCTGTTGCTCGCTCAATCTCCCCAATTCTCGGACAGATAATCGCGGTTTAATCCCTGGCAGATAATGCACAGTGTGTAAAACTCTATGGAACTAAGAGAAGAAAAAAACCCAATCCACCTCTTATGCGACCCAGTGAGTGGGTGAATCGCCTTCTTCCCAGATGTACAGAGTAGATGCAGGACGGAAATTGTGCGTGAGGCGACAGTGGGCGAGCATGAGATTGAGCCGTTCTTCCCTTTCCCTTCACGATGACCGACGTACGTGCTCCAGTCTCAGTCGTCTGCCCTGTCCAGAGCCAGAGCCTCCGTCTGTTGACATGGCAGCTGCCTTTTCTGACCTAGAGCTGCAGAGCCCCAAGACAAAGCGTGCAGCCTATTAATAGCTTAACACTATGTTTATTTTATCCTTCTTCGCTACCAAAGAGACGCAGACTCGTTAAGAATGCTGCCCGCCAATGCAGATTTAGCAGGGCAAGCTCACCTGCAAAGCAGATGACAGTGCAGGTGCCGTCGAATCAAAATAGTACTGTACCTTTTGAGTGACTCGGGCGCTCTGATTGGTTCAATCACCCCCATTCCGGTCTCACTTTCCCCATCTGGGGTCCCTTGGAGGTGGTTCGCTGTCCTCCTCCAAAATGCAAGTGCCAACCAACCATCCTTCCTCACCTGTACAAGCTCCACCGCCATCGTAGTTGGTGTAATTGCTCACTCAGAACTTCATGAACAGCTGCCAAATTATCATGATCTCTCACACATTGCTGCTTTCCATGACTGTTCCATGTAACGTCCGGGTCACATTGCCACGAGCAATGGACCAACTCTGTACATCAGAGTTTTAGCAGCTGCCGCGGCATAGAGCGACTCTCTGTCCGAGACCCTGTTACAGCCAAGACTTTTCAGAAAGCGATCGTGACGATGCACAAAGGGATTCACAAATCTTCCAACTCATCAGTCTATCCAGTTACATCATCCGAGAGAGTCTCAGGAACAGCGGTCAATTCATCGAACAATCACAGTCCTTCTTGGTGACGATCCTCCACGTATCATGAATCCCCACCAGAAGCATTCGTGTTTCTATCCTCAGCAAATCACACAATTTCTGTTCCCTCTCAGGGGTAGCAAACGACTGAAACAGAGGTACAGAAAACATATCGACAGGGAACTGCTGTGCATAGGCCCAAGTATGGCTACATGCTTCTATTGCTATGTGCGTTTCCAGCGGTCAAGCTTGTCGATAATGCATACTGCATTGCCCCTGACAGAGGCGCAAAAGTCAATAATCCCTCTCACCAGCCTTGTTCCCTCCTGCCTCCTTACTTCGCAATGAGTGAACCTGGCACCAGCAACTGGTGGTGCAATTGCTGGGTCCACGTCAATGTTCCCTACTTTGACTCGTACCTAGTTATCAGGACCTCCTCAATCAGCTCGCGTGCCCTGGAGCCAAATCAAGTCCTCACTCAATGCCAAATTACGGATCCCAGTAGGCCGACGGGGGGGACACTGCATCATCCAGCACAAAATACCCCACGCAAACCATGAGTTTTACAGACAGCAGACAACCGCACAACACCGCGCTACCACCCACGCGTACCCGCTTGCTCGCCTCATCTCGCCTGTCAACAGAGATTGGACCTGAGGCATGAACGGAGGAGCCTACGCAAATTAACCATACGCCATACGGTTCTTTATGGCCAGCTGTACTATGTACACTACTATCCTAGGGGTATCAAAACAAATTGGTCGCTGGAAGCATAAGAGACGAAATTAGTAGGACAGCTTATGCTACTTTGACTATACTCTTTAGGCTGTTTGTTTTTGCACACTAAGACTGGAGAGGTCAACTTTTCTGCTACCCACTAGACTATCACCATTCAGAGCGAGGGCAGTATGAATACCCACCGGAATTAACGTCTCTAGCAGGCGCTGATCGAACTTACTCAGAGAGGCGAGACAAAAGCCCGTGCCAACATCAGAACGGCAGCAAGTGTTCACCAACGTGAACAGGGCTCAATTACAACTTCTCAATTCGCATACCGGTTCCCGCTCCAATTCTCTTACAGACACATATGAACTATATGCCTTGCCGTGCTTCGGTCTCGATCAGGATTGGTCAGTTTAGGTTCTGAGAACCGTATTTGGGCACGTCTTTGTCCGTCAAACCACAATTCTGGACAAACCAGCGTATCTGCCGCCGCAGGCAGTATCAAGGCTTGTGTCGACATGTCGGCAGAGATCGTCTCTGCCTTGTCATGGGAACACGCAAGCAACAGATGCTGTGTATCCGGAAGGCATTGTTCCATAAAAAAAAGTAGAAGAAAGCTGAGATACATTGCGTTGCGTTGTGCCGCAAGTCTCTTCACGTCATGCTGTATACGTGGTGATTGCGTCTCTCAGTGACGCAGGAGTAAGACAAATTGCGTGGCGGTTTGAGATTATACAAAGTAAGCTTGAATTTTAACTCACATCTGTCACGCCTGATCGACATTGAGATAAATCATGAGCGGCATTCACGTACGTAGTCCTTTCTTTGTGCAACGCAAATCCCATGGGGATTAATTAAGCTCAAATTGGATATCGGCATACCCCCGTGTGTGGCCCTGTCTGAGACAAAGTCGATCTGTCTGATCATGCCCAGGTATACTCTGTATTGGAACAAGAATGCCTCTTGCGACCCATGCGTCGAACAGAGGAAGCATGAGGAAATGATATTCGTTCAAATTTCCATTTCGCTCAGGTTACACAACGAATTGGGTTTAGATGATGGTATCTGCACTGTTTGGTCTTGAGAGGTCCTTGTCGCCAAGACTATCGGCCTTTCCCCCTGTTCTGGCGACCTTCAAAGGGTCACCACCGAGATCTCGGCCGGCACAGCGAATCAAGGGACCTTTCGGGGTCTCTTCTCAACTGTTTGCGCAACGGCATTGGCGAATTCAATCTTCTCCTCATGATAGCCCAAAGCTTATAGCTCCACCATGAGGTATTGCGGGCGCTTATAGCGGTTATCATTACAATTTTGAAAGATCTCGTGCGAGAGAAGTTGAGGATTGAGAGCCGGCCCGGTGTGGGATCTTCATTCCACGCCCACCACCAGTCAAGCCATCTCTCTCGCCTCTGCACGACAGGGATGGCTGACACGGGTACGAGTGCGTCATATGCGCCCCGGAGAGACAAGGAGGTGGAGCGATCCCTGGTTATCCCGTTGCACGGTCCCCTGCCTCTTTGTGTCTCTTACAGACTCTCGATCGTTTATTGGATGCTCAACATCGTCAAACATGCCTTGGCCACAGGCTATCCGCGTGTCAGAAACGAAGCCTCGCACACGTTGAGTTGACCACCAGAAGATCGACGAGGATTTTCCATCTTTTGTTTTACAAACCAAGGCTTTGTCGGCCCGTACACACAGAGTACTTGATGGGCATAAACTAAAGTCTTGGTATTGTTCTTGAACAGGGCTCAAATGATTTGACAGCAAGGTTATCGAGTCCAGACCCTCGACTTCTAAAACATTAATCAGACTTATTTCGAGTCCAATGCGGACGGCACTTAGGACATGCTTGGGGTCGTCCGTGGGGTTAATATCACAATTTGACTTGCAGCGCCAAACGATGCTTGGCAATTCTCTAGTGGACTTGATGCGGCCTAGTTGGATAGACACAACCATAGCATTCACGAGTCAATTATCTAACTCAGTCTTCACCTGAGTTTTAGAGATTTACGAGGCACATTCGGCAGATCACCATTATGTTTCCGACAAGGATCAGTATTGAACCCTACGGAGTCAATTACCTGGGCATGCCAAGCGCAGCACACGCAAGGGTATTGACAAACTGGCAGAATCCGACGCTGGTCTGTCACAATGGATGTATGATCACAGATTCTTCAGCTCGGTCTCCTCCGGTATCCAGCTTCATCATAGGGTCAGCAAGTTCCGATCGCTCAAGAGAACTCGTCGCTTTAGAAGGCCCTCTCTTCCATGGTTCTGGTTGTTGATCACGCCTTGAGTTATCCTGGAACTCGTAACAAGACGTTTCTCGCGTGAAGAAGAGTCCCTTGTTCAAAGTCCATGATCCGCCATGTATCAGTATCAGCTGAGCATCAACAAATTCACGAGTGAAAGCAAGGATGGCAACATGATGGTAACAAGTTCGCGAGTAACACGTTGGCATTTAATACTCCCCCACTCAGTTGCTCCATATCCAAGACATCAAGCGGCTCCTCCTGTGTCTGCTCCGCTTCGTCTTGTACAAACGACCCGATTTGCGACCAAATGGCAGATATGAGCTAAGCTGTCTCTGCGGGCTGGTTGCTGTCACTTGTCCTTTGTGGCCGCGTTTGACATCTTCAAAAAGGGAGGTATTAACCATGCCTAGCAGGTGGCGGATAAGCTCACTGTACGCCAAGGATCCGAACCTCGCAACACCATGAAGATAGCTGACCTTATTGACAAGCAGCTCCAGGATCTAAACAAATGCCGGATCCTGCCACTACCACCTTCAATCCCCACCAAAGACATAGCGCCGTGAGTTACGCTCTTTGCACCAAAGCCAAATGGGGGACTAGAACACGGATCATAGCTTAAGGCTGAGGCTACCTATAAAATGAGGAAGATAGCTGAGAATCAGTCGGTCCCAGTCTTGTATCCTCATGGTTAATTATGAGGAGACTAAAGAGGGAGTGTACATCATCATCGGCCCGGCCACCACATTATCGCCGTTGAATTAGAGCCGAATCGGTTGATAATGATAACGCCCTGTTTCTTATGCAGATAACTGCACTGGCCTGGCGTTGTTCCAGTGCTTTTGCAGTTGAGCTCTGGTGGATTGCGAGCCCACAAGAATGGTAACCCAGCCTTTTCAACTTGGTTGATGTTGGACTGAGTTGGTAGGACAAAAAGGCTACTGTAGCAAGTACAGAAGGTCTCTATTGCTGCGTTGGCATCCAAAGTCTCAATTGACAAGATACACAACTCTTGTCTGATCAAGTGCATGGGAAAGACGACGCAACAACGCCCACGATGTTCCAGACTCAAGGACCCGCTGCGAAACCAAAGGCACGCGGTACTGTACTGTACAAGTTAGTTGCAGTGCTAGGGATCCGCTTAAAATCGAGGGACAGAAAATGCCTCACCACAACGAGCCAAAGCAGATTGAACAAACGGCTTTCGACGGATGATAACCTTGATATTTCACTTGCCTTACCTGGTAAGTGCTCCCATTGTAATGGAACCAACAGCCTGGATATGCCTTCTCAACCCAGCTCATCGCCAGTTTCTATGCTTACTATCGTTGGATATTGTGCAGGGGCGTCATGCGATTCTGCACACATCAACCATTTCTTTTGGCTGAGGATTTCATGTTACACGGACTCGAGTCGAGGTTCGGATAATAAGCGCACCTGTCCTGTCGTTTCCTGGTTCCCCATCACATGACCGTTTAAACTCAGCAAGGTTATATCGGGATGGGTTGCGACGTTGGATTCGATGACGAGTGACAGTTGGTGAAGCTCATGTACAAGATATGTCACTAGTGCCAGGGTTTTACCCAACTCGTCGGTTACTGAGGGAGGGGTGAGAGATGATGTTATCCAGCATCCCAGCTGTTCAGGGTTCAGCGACGGGGATTGGACAACCCAGAGATCGCCCAGCACTAATCATTCGAGACAAGACGGTACAGTATTTTAGGCCGGCCTCTTTCATTCTTTCCATGCATTTATTTCCAGACTTCCTTCTTCTTTGGCGCCGGCTTGGCCGATCAAGTTTACAAGCTTCATCATTAAGTTTAAAACTGATGAGGGGTAGGTAGCCAAGAGGTGACTACTGGTTTTGGGCGGGGAAACAAGCTCTTTCTCAACGCAGTATCATGCATCGTCCAACGGCACAGCTCGTGGCATCAAGTCTTGGCCTTCTCCTGGTTCGCCCAGGTGCATGCAGCAGTTGTTGTCAAGAAACAAAACAGCTTGAATCACATCAGGCCGAGTGGTAAATAAAGGTTGCAATGCGTCGACAAGAGTTGCTCCTTTACTATAGTAGCCATCTGACAGCATACTGTACAAAACAGTGGATGGGCAAGCCACTTCCGGTATCCCCTGCCAAATACCCCATACTCTGGGCGGAGACATTTACCTTTCTTCAAAGAAAACCTGGGGAGCGGGTGGACTAACTTGCTACAGTGGCGATGGATATATGGCATGCACGCGTCTCCCTTCACTTCAGACTGGTTCCCAGCGTTGAGAAACCTTTGTCTATGTCAGGTTACGAAAATGTGCAGGAAAGCAAGAGTCTCAGTGCAGTTCCACGGCATTTTTCACAAAATTTTGACGGTGCTACTACACAGAGTGCGATCCGCAATGTAGTAAGCTGAGTTGAAGCTGGGATGAGATCCAATCATCAGCCCAGCGGCATATTCTGCCTTAACTGGACATTGTCTATTGATGTGTTGCCATCTGAGGTGAGTTATCGGCTTCCGAGCCTCAAGCATACTCCCGTTTGTCCGCGCTTGAAAGCCGAGGATATCAATCACCGGGATACTGTACCATCATATTAGCCTATTGCAAGCTGTACAGCTAGCTGGTCAGGACAACGTTGTCAAGACGTCATCACAAATGGGTTTCCAGCCCCCAGTTCTTGATAGACAGACGAGTTGGTACCGAGCAAGTATCTATTAGTACGGTCCTGATGTGCTACACTTGGTGCCCCCCAAGACACTCTTTTTGTGGATATCTAACTTGTCTTTTATATCAACATGATGCAAACGAACACCGATATGCATCACCTGTCTATACTCGGGGTTCGCGAAAATCGTTAGATTGTCACCAAGACGAGCTGCAACCCTTTCCACTCTCAAGTGAAGGTAATGCCGTGTCTGTATTCAACCTTGTATCCAGATACCCACCTCCATGATGTGAGGTATTCATGATGTTTGTCTCACATGCACATGAAAGGCGTAAGGGTGTTTATACACGCACACCTTGATGAAAGGCCCGAGACAATGGATGCTCAGCGGACAATTTTCTCACTTTGCTGAGCAGACGTGAACATTTCCATAGCCAACATAGGCAGTTCTTTATGACTACTCAATTCACTACGGTACATCTGTAATATCCTCAAACCAAGAGCCCATCCGCCGTCCAATAACGCCAAGTCAATAACAAACAGAAGTAAAAAAGACAAGTTAGAAGGGAGTTTACTCCATCAGGGACTGTTGGTCAACCCGATTCTGTTTAGTCCAAAACGCCTAGTTCTTTCTTTCTTTCTCAATGGTGAAGTAGAATGTCTACTTGACTTCCTGTGCAGCAGCAGAAGACCGTACAGGGCTGTTGATTTCCATATCTAAAGTTTCATTATCCATCCAACCAGAGAAGTCCTCATCGTCGTCAGCTGCTGCTGCAGAGGTTGCGGGTGTTGCCTTCTTTGGGCTGTCTGATTTATTGTCCTCTTGCACAAGGGAAGACTCGTTGGTGAGCATCGAGGGAGGGTGGGAAGTACCACTGTCTGTCACGGTCTGTTCATCGCTCGAAGCCCAAATTTGGTGGTTCAAGGGGTCATCTCCCGAAGGTGTAGCTGGCTGTGAGTCTTCTGGAGCAGCGACGACAAGCACATTCTGCACGTTATCTGGTTCAGGAGCGTGGCTCTGTCTGCGTCGTCCACGCTGGGGTAACGGAGGACGGTATTCGCCTTGGTGGTCTTGATCGTGGTCGTGATTGGTCTCGTGGTGAGTCTCCAGAGACTCGGCTGAATTGTGCGCAGCTGAGTTGGGGACTGGCTTTCTCGCAGGGACGCTCGTTGGGGGCGCTATCCGCGTCATGCCATTAGTAGGCTTCGGAAGAGGTGTTCCAGGAGGAGGCAGTGGTTGACCTCGGCCCATGGGCTGGCTAAGATCAAGTTGATGTGCTTGCTCAGCCAGTCTTCGTGCCTCTTTATGTCGCTGGTAGGCGTTCCAACCCCACTGCTTGGCTTGCATTGCTGCATTCGAGACAGCAGCCAGCGTAGTCTGCCTGTGGTTTGGGTTCTGATCTTGCTGTGAGTCCCGAAACGCTTCACTATGTTCTGGCTCTTCCTCTTCTTCATGCACTGGTATCTCCCCATGGTCGCGTTTTGCGAAGAAACCCCTTCCCAGAGAACCAGTTTGGCTCTTGATAGATTCCTTCAGTGAAGAGGCAGAGGAAGAAGGTCTTTCATCGGCGTGGGATCCTGAACCTGTTGATGAAGTTGTGTTACGACGTCCCATAGCAACAGGCGTTTTTTGTGAATCCTCCGCCACACCGTTGTTTGCAGCATCGTTCACAGAAGAAGAAGAGCGTGAAGAGCGATTAGAACGTTGCGAGGCAGATGAAGCCACCGGTGGTGTATCTGCCACTTGGGGCGGTCGAGGAGACGCATCTTGTGAGCGCGAGTGTAGAGCTGCCATGTAATTGGTAGCATGATCAGGGGGCGAAGTTGACGGTTTGAAGACATCAGCGTGGGCAATATCAGTATCCACAACAGGTTGAAGAGATGTTTTGGAGATCTTAGGCTTCAAAACTGGGCTCGCACCTGGGCCTTTGGAGTCGACACTGGTTGACGATGCAGAAGCTTGGGGGTTGGTGCCTGTCTTGCTAAGCCTACGTCCAAAAAGACCTGTTGGTGGTGGCGTCGCTTCCATGATAGGAACGGTATGACTCTTCTCAAGAGGTCGTGTTTCTTCTGTCACTTCCGGGTTCCCATCAAGATGGCTGACAGCAGCAACGTCGCCTGCCGCTGCTACAATACTTTCGGCATCATCAGTTGGAACTGTGGCATTGTCTCCTTCAAAGACACCACCTCGCCATTTCTTGTGCTCTGTCTTAAAGAAGGGCATATCGTCCCAGAATGGCAGTACAACAGTCTCCGCGATGACTTCCTTGATACGGTTCTCAATCTGGCGAAGGATTACTGTATAAGTGATTTGTCTCGCACTAACGATAGGCTCGATATCCATTTCCATCTTTGGCATGCTCTGAAAGGTGACCCAAATTCGATTGCTTGGTGGTGGCTTAATCTTGATCAGCATGTGACCTTCGGTTCTCTTGAGCACAGCTGCAAGAACAAGATTGACCTCTCGGGTTTTGAATCTGCTTCCGAGGTCGATCTTTGCCGTAGCAGCAATCTCGATACGAGCGTTTCCCGAGTACTTGACATCGGCTTCCACGACACATTCTCCTTCAACCGTGAGGTCCTTCAACTTGAAGTTGCTGAAGAAGGGAGCCGCATCACCAGTGTCAATCCCGTTAATGGTAATGTTGGTGAGAAAGGCAGGTTTCTTAACACGGGAGATCTTTTTGGTGAGTTTCTCACGAATAAAAGCCTCGATGTCCTTCGTCTGGTTGACTCCCAAGAAGATTCTTCCTAATAGTGCGTTGATCCATCTCGAATGTACATTCTCTTCTGACGAGTGAAGCTTCTGAACCAGGGAAATGATGTTCTTGACGTCAAAATGTAAGGGCTTCGGCACCTGTCCATCCGCCCCGTATGTCTGCTCTTGGTTCTTGAGTAAAGCGAAATAGAAGTCTTCTTTGGCTGAACAATTTTCAGAAAATAGGAAAAAGGGTTTAGAAACGGGACTGTCGGGGGCCAATTCGGTGCCAGCTGGCTTTCGGGATAGTCGGATCGCATTTCGCTTGATGAAAAGCTCGCCTTCTGGAGTGACATCGCCGCCAGAGTATATACTGATGTCATGATATGCTAAGGAAATAACATGTCGAACTTCGACTTGCTCTTCGTCATCGAACAGCATTAGGTGGCCATGTCTAGATAGGTGTCAGCAAAGGGACGCAGAGCATGGATAAGCTACACGAACCTCAAGACCACGTAAAATACGTTACCAGCATTTTTGGGCCGCTGGCTCGTGGTGGTACTGTTGTTGTCCATAGGCCCTGGGGTAGGCTTCCTTTCGAATATGCTCCGGTACATAGTCTGATAGACGCTGGGGCTTGAAGGAGCCACAGTCGCCGAGCCTACCGGAGTCGATCTTTCGATAGGCTTTGCGTTTATGCCCATAGGCGTGTACTCTCTGCACACGGCGAAGAAGCCGGCTGCTACATCGAGGTCGTTCTCGTGCGCGCGGTTGTCCTTCTTGTGCGACCGCTTAGCAGCCTCGAGGGCGGTTGTATCATCGTCCTTATCAACAATAAGGCTGTATTTGTGTTCGTCCGAGGCATCGTCAAGGACGGGAGACGTGTAGAAAATAAACGCCAGTACCGACACAATGACTAGAGGTATGAATGTAAAGCCGCCCAGCACGTATGCTACAAGAAGAGAGGTGAAGCTGGCCATGACTCCGGAACTCGGAGCCACAAAGGCTCAAGAGCGAGTGAGCTTGGGCGTAAGAGGGAGGGGCTCTACAGCCTCGGCTCTTCCGTAGCTAGAGATTACAACGAGAAAGACGCATCGGAGGTATCGAGGGAATCGCTTGTATTTCGTTTTCGAAGGGAGAGAAGTCGAGTATGTTGATTCTTGGTTGGGGGAGGCGGAATGATTATACGCGGAGTCACTTGATAGGCTGGCGACTGAGTGTAAGTGACACCGCTACAGGCTAGAGGTAGAGGTGAACCTACAGTAGAGATAGGTATTGGTTACATACGTCATGTGATGAATCCACTGGCTCACAGCGCTCGTTCCCCCAACTGTTCCGCTGACAGTAAACCTTCTTAGAATGGATGGAGCTCCATCCAGCGGGTCTAAAGTTGCCGAGATTGATTGATTACGAGGTAGTTACGAGGTAGGACGCAAATGTTCGTCATTTACCTGTCTCTTCAGGGCTTTATCAAGACGAAAAAGTAGGTAGGTCCCAAGAACGGTTTCAAATAGGTAAATTAAAATGATCGCCCATCGAATCGGAACCAAATCCTGTGACGAAGACCAAGTACCGAACACGTACCGACGAGCTGAGACCTGAAACTAGAAGCCCTGGTGGAGGCATCACAGGGTTCCTCCGCCGGTGGATGATACATAAATGACTGTCATCAAGTGGACATCTGTCCTCGATCTCGATAACTTGTGAACAGGTCATCAAAGCTCAGGAAGCCGGCATTTTCGGTCGAATGTCGAGAACCTCCAAGCGGACACATAACTTCACACAAGGTCAACCAGATTAATACGAAAATCTCATTCAGTCATCAAGACCCTTCCCCTATCAACTATCTCCAAACACAACGTCTATCTGCTAACCCCTCCTGTTCTTCCGACCACACCTTGGAGAACATTATCTCTCAGGTATACTATATTTGCAAACACCTGGATTTTACAAAAGACAGAAACTCCTGTAGGTCCCAGCATCCCATGCGCTGATCCGGTGAAAAGAGGTTTGGTCAAACAAACAATGCGTTTTGGCTGAAAAAAGAAATGCAGTAATGCGGTACTGTTGATGTTTTTTGGTGTTTTGTTTTCGTCTGCGTCGAACGCACTCTGGATCGGCAGATCTATTCGCGAATGATGCAGTATTATAAGGACAATGACAAGTTAAGAAAAGGTTTGGTTGTTCGTAGCCAGCTGATGGCTGTAGTAGGTGATTATAGTCTTTTTAGGTACCGGCTCCTGGGTTCGTTGTCGAGGACGCACAGCAGAAAAGTCAAGAAAATCATAAGTATCGTGAAAGTCCGTAAGGATGTCGGTCGTCGTAACAGTTGAGTTTGACAAACAGTGAAATGGTCAACAAAGGTGATCTACAGGGAACGGAATAGTTGTGTATATGTATGCGCCTGCTTAAACTCGAGAGCGTACAGAAGACATGGTAGTATGAGAGTGTGTGAGTCCAGGCTGAGAGTGCGTAGAGTGCGCGTGGTTGTTTCCAGGACGGCTGCCTCGCTTAGAGGTAAGGTGGAGGGTTCCAACATCATGCTTGCCTAGTCACTTTGTTAGCTTGTACAATTCCCAGATACTCTATCAACTTACCATCGCAGCATGCTCGGACGTTCTCGAGACGGTCAGCATCCCTATCCTGCCTCTCGATGATCTCCCTCACGTCCTCAGCACTGTCGTGTGCTTCGCTAGCCTCATAGATGTGAACGTTCTGTGCGCTGGGGCCCCGGCCACGCAGAGTTGAGAAGGTGCCAGACAGCTGGCTGCCTTTCCAGTAACCACTGAGCTTGCTAAGTGTTCCGGCCGGACGCTGGGGCTGAGCCTTGGGTGTCAGAGTCGGGATGTTCATGGACATACCAACAGCTGGTGACTCATTACGGGTTGTTCGGGAATGGTAAGACGACAGAGAAGGTGCAGCTCCTGGGCGGGTTGCATAACCAGGGCGCTGTCCAACTTGAGGATTAAACTCATCCACATCCTCACGAGTGAAGTTCTCAGCAATATCTTCGACATTAGCTTGATCATTGTTGGTGCGAAGCAGCAGATACGAGAGGGCATTGAACCATGTCTCGTGTCGCTGCCCGGTCGCACAGGTAAACTTGATAGTTCTACCAGGCGAAATGATGACCAAGCTCTTGCGGTGCAGTCCTGGGGGGCTTGGGTTGTCGTCTGTAACGACACGGACAGCCTCAATAGGCACACTCTTAGCCTTTAACTCGGTGCGTCCAGCAGTTGAAGGGTCTCGGTCACTCCAATAGAGAGTCCTGGTGTAAGGGTGGACCCAAAAGTAACGGCGGTGTCGGTTCTCTGACATCTCGCCGCGACCTGTCTTGCGAGTATACTTCCACAAGTACTCTCCGATCATGGTCTGAGTGATGGCCTGGATCATGCGGGGATCAGTGTTGGGTCCAAAGCCAGCGGGATCCATGCCCATCTCGCCAGGACGGATGTTGAAGCGAGTGTCAAGTTCCGAGGCAAACGATGATACCGAGGACTTGCGTGATACCGTTGTAAGCTTAGACGGTGATTGTCTTCCAAGCTCACCGTAGCTGACGGGGTTACGACCGGCACGGGGTGTGCCGGCACGAAGAGACGGCGAGGCACCCTGTCCCGGAGTAGTTGGCCGTTGCTTGAGTACAGATGCTGGCCATAGTGGGGGTCCCATGTTGTTCTGGTTGCTATGGGCCGAACCAGATCGTGCAGCCTCGATGACTTGGCGGTGGTTGGCGGGCAGAGGAGGAGCATCGTGCATAGATGCCATACCGCTTCTAGAGCTGCCCGGGCGGGCAAATGATGCGTCGAAGACATCATCATCCCTATCTTGTCGGACGGGGCTCTCAAAGCTGTCGCGCCGGTGGATTCTGACAGTACCGGTTGTGCCAGTGGTTGCAGGCGTGTCAGGGCTCGTCATTGAAAGCTTCTTCTGGAGTCCAACGAGAGGCTGAGCACGAGCCTTGAACATGGCGTCAATGGCATCGGCAGTGAGAGATGTTTGCGCACCCTGGTCGTTCATGATGACCAATGGCTTATCAAATGGACGATGAGAGTCGGGTGTGGCGGGCTCAGGAGTATCGCTTGGGGTCTGGGTGTTCTCGTCCTCAACCATAAGAGGTGATGAGCCTTGATCAACATCGCCATTGTATGATCTCTGATTATCTGGAGTCCGAGGAATATCGCGCTCCATGAATGGCGAATGCATGTCGCGGGGAAGAATGAAACCCTCTCTCTTGGGAGTCCGTGGTGAGATGGGCATGGTCTCGACAGATTCGATAGTAGAGAATCCAAAGGCGGGCAACATGGGTGTCTTGTGGACAGGGTTGATGGGCTCAACGCTCTGGGTGGCAATTGAAGAGATAGCCAAAGTCGGTGGGGCAGGTACTGCCTCAATGACAGGCTTCACGTTCTCGGACGTAATGCCTGAGAAAGCCAGAGATGGCACAGGCTCAGATACGGGCTGCACGTCTTGCGTCGACAGACCAGAAAACACGAGTGTGGTTGGAGTAGGGGGCAGCTCCTCTCTCGGTTCACAGCCTTCGGCATAGATAGCTGACATCTTGAGAGAAGGCATTGGAACAATCTTCTCAGGCTCGCTAATGGGCTCGAGAGACTCCACGACGATGGATGAGAGAGCCAAATCAGGAGCAGGAAGATCAGTTGGCTCAACACACTCGCCCTTGACGGTAGAGAAGGAGAGCTCAGGCACTGGTTCCACAACAGGTTCAACGGCCTCGCCCACGATCTTGGACATGGCGAGCTCGGGTGCCTCGATGGCAATAGGCTGAACATTCTCTCCGTGGATCGCGGAGAAGCTTAGTGCAGGAGCTGGGGACAGTGAGGGGGCGACAACGGCCGGCACAGTAGAGTTGATCTCCCGCTCCGCGATCGGCTGAACATGCTCACTTCGGATTGTGGACAGAAGGAGCTCGGGAGCAGGCACAGCTGGCTCAGAGATTGGCACAATGTGCTCACCCTTGATACCAGACATGCTCAGCGCAGGGTTCTTGGATGCGATGGGCTCGACGTGTTCACCAGCAATCGCGGACATGGACAATGCCGGAGGAGGCATGAACATGACGGGCTCAACAGGAGGTTCAGCAATGGGCTCGACTTCCTCGGCAATGATGTTTGTCAACGACAGGTTAGGCAGAGGGGCCTCAGGTTCGGCCTTGGGTTCCAGGCTGTGTGCAGCAATAGCAGACATGCTGAGCTTCGGAGCGGGGATCTCAGGCTCCGCGCGGGGTTCCAAGTGCTCAGCAGCGATAGTAGACAGGCTGAGGGCTGGAGGGAGAACAACAGGCTCAGCACGAGGCTCTAGCTCCTCGGAGATGATCGATGTCATTGTCAGATCAGGAAGAGGAGTCTCAGGCTCGGCCAAAGGCTCGACGCTCTGGTTTGAGAGGGGTGTAAAGGTCAATGCCAGAGGAGTTGGGGGTACCTCGACTTCTTCCCTGGGCTCGACATCCTCGGATGCGATTGAGGACATGCTCAGAATAGGAGGTAGGATGGGAGCAAGCATAGAAGGGGGAGCGGGGAACTGGGCGAGCTTCTCTTCCATATCAGGATCGTGTTGAGCACCAGCATCACTGTAGGCCATAGAAACTGGCCTAGAACCACCGAAAGCGAAATCAACAGGCCAGGAGGCAGGGCCACGCTGGCTTAGAGGACCGATGGCTGACTGCATAGAACCAGGACGGTTAGCAGTCATCACGCTAATGGGCGATTCAGCAAAGTTCTCTTCTCCATCTTCAGTCATTGAGCCACTTGAGATTGTCTGGGCCGATTGGAAACCTGAGAGTCTGGGCACGATCTTAACGGGCTCTGTCATGACGCCAGTATCAACCATGATGACCTTTGGCAGGGGAGGCACCGCCGGTCGCGGAGATGATCCTCGGCGGAAAGATCTAATGGAGCCAGGGGTCATGGAACGAGCACGAAGTCGGCTGGGAGTTCCAGGTCCGGCTGAGTCGTCGTCACTACCGTCGAAGTCTTGGAGCTCGGCAAACAAACTCTGACCGTGGGGTGTTGCGTCCCGGCTGCCCGCATAGCTGACGGGGCTGCTCTGGAACGCGGGCTCCTCGCTGGCTTGTCTAGAACGGTTAAAGACACTACGGCTCATGCGGAAACGACTGCTCCTCTGGGATCTGATGGTACCACTTGGAGTCTTGGTGTACGCAACGTCGTCCTCATCAGCCGAGGTGGAAGCAGTGCTGTGCAGAGAGTTGGTGCTTCCGTGACGCACAAAACCGCCGGCCGGTAATCGGGGAGCATTCCGCATGCTGCCAAAGCCCCGGGTAGTACCCTCAGTTTCGGTGTCGTCGCTCGCTGACATTTCCTCGTTTCCAGTTTGGAAATCCTCGGTTTCGGTGGCCCGCTCGTTAGCCGTCTCAAAGGCTGAGTCGGCACCTTCATTCGCAGTGTCGAAGTGCTCAGTATCCGTCGCGTCAGGAATCTCGATGCTTGGTAGAACAGTGTGACTGCTGTTGGCCAAGGAAGCCCTAGCCAACGAAGGAGACACAGAGGCACGAGGAGAAATATCGGTCTGGTCCTCCCACTCGCCATCATCGGTGATAACCTCTTGTCTGCTGGAGCGGAAGGATCCAAGTAGACGAGGGGGCTTCTTAAATTCCTTAGAATCTTTAGTGCGGCGAGGTCGTTGGGGCTTGGGTTCACTTGGGTCACTACGCGCCTTCTCGAGATCATCGCGAAGATCCTGTATAATACGTCGAAGCTCCAGCTTCTCGGTCTTCTCACGGTGAAGGAGACCTCGCTGGCTCTGGATGGTACGTTGAGCGTGGTGAAGAGAGGATTTCATAGTCTCAGTCTCCAGCATGGCATGGCGAGGAGTACCCTTCATCGGTGATTGGGGCGGCGAGTGCTCGGGAGTGAGATGATCGGTAGATGATTCAAGATCGTCATCGCTGGCTCGGATGGTGGGTTCAAGTTCCGTGACAATTCGGCGCTGGGATGCAAAGGCCCTGGCGAGCTCTTGGTTCTGCCCAGTGAGGTCGTCGATCCTGCGCTGCATAGCGGCACGTTCACCCTCTGCCATGGCGATGTTACGTCTGACGGTACCAAGTTCAATGTCATGTTGCTTGACAGCAGCGGCGTGCTGATCAATCAACCGTGCGTGAGTCACCTTGACCTCGTCGAGTTCTCGCTGCGTGTTGACCTTTTCCGTCCTGATCACATTGAGGGATTGCGTGAGCTTCTTCTCGCGATCGAGCGCCTCCTTGTGTTGAGTAGTGAGCTCTTGCAGCTTGGTCTCAAGATTCCAGTTCTCCTCCTTATATCGGTTCTCGCTTTCGTCAAGGGACTTGAAGCGCTGCTGGAATCCCTCTGATTCGAGTTCAAGTCGCGCCTTGTCGGCTTTGAGGTCTTTGTTTTCTTCATCTCTTTCGGCGAGCACACCTTGCAGATTGCGAACTTGAGCGATAAGTGAAGTGCTGATCTCGGTTGCGAATTCGATATCGTGGACCCTGTTGGAAGGCTGATTGCGAACCTTGCGATTCGGGACGGTAAGCTTAGTAGGGGACCCTGTTGCTTGAATCTCAAATTTAGACGGGCTGACAGATCGCTAGAGTCCATTGTTAATTGATTCCAGCCTTGAAAAAGAATGGGAAACTGAAGACGACATACTACTCTGGGGCCCTTGGTGTCGGGCGCAAAGGGAGAACTAGGGTGAACCTCATTGCTGGGAACCCTCTGTTTTGGCAACAGGTTTCGCGCAGACTCTCGAGTGAGTGTGTTGAATTCCTTCTCAATGTCGACCATTCGCTCCCGGAGTTCTTGTGACAATTCCTCCTCGCTGTTCACCTTCTCAATCTCCTTAAGTTGTTCGGTGAGCTCTTTGCGCTGGGCGACCAAGGCATTACCGAGTTTGCCCGCCTCCTCAAGGCGTCGCTCTGTTTCTTGAAGATGGGCGGCTAGAGCTCGCTTCGCGGATTCTGGCGAAGCAGGGCCAGTGACGAAAAAGTCATGGTCGTATTGTGAATATCGGTGATGAGCGGGTGTTGTTGTGTTGGTGTCGTCGGTTATGACAAACGGGTCGCACGGCGCTGCGCCAGGTGCGGGCAAGCTAGGCTTGTCGGAAGCCAGTGAAGAAGCCATGATTGCGAAGCAAATGTGGCCCTCTTCCGGGCAGGGAGAACTTCCTCAATCACGCCTTGAAACCATCAAGATGCGCTGAGGACGACGTAGAAGACCCGTCGCGGGGGGTTGAGGTTCTGTGTTTGTTCCGAGTTGCGGTGCAGGAGTTTCCAACGTGTTGTTTGTTTGTGTCGAAAAAGATGGGGTACCGCCGTTAAAGTACCAGTACAATACCACCTTAGGACAGTACAGTACGGTAGGTGATTGATTAGAGCTGGGCTGGCGTGTGCCTCAACACGTCGACCAGTCAGGTTGCAGTAAAGCGGCCTGCAGGGAGAGTGCGTAAGATTGGAGCTACCGCTCGTAAAAGGCAGACCCGGCTGCGAGAGAAAAACAAAGACAATTCCCACAGAACAGGGGGAAGAAAAAGGCAGATTATTGTAAGAAATTGGACGGAAAGAACAAATTTGTCCGAATAAGAAAATGAAAAGGAAGCGGTCGGCAGTATAATAATAATAGGAAGAATATTAAAAATAGAATGAGTGTGGTGAAGCGCAAGCAAGGAGCAACTTGAGAGGTACCGTTGAGTGGTTCAGAGGAAGATGGGACTGGAAATGCCCAGAGGTTTGTGGGTGAGCAAGGTGTCTAATTATTGACACACTTGTCCTGTCGAAAGCGCGCCAGCGATTAAACCTTAGTCAGGTACACGCAAGAGCGAACGACGCACAAGCACAAGCACAAGCACGCACACTGCACACTGCACAACACAGCGAATGAGTGAGCAAGTGAGTGGGTTGCACCAAGACCAGTAATTAGTGGACTGTACCCCTGTCGGTTCGAGTTGTCGCAGCTTTGGCAAGGCCCCCAGAAAGTCGCGGTATTCTGAGAAGCTGTTCTGCTGCTGGCTTTTGGCTTCTGACTTCTGGAATGTGTTCCCCAAGAATTATGCGACAGCGAACCTGTTGCTCATTCCCCGGTGGAATTCGACAACTATAAGCTCAAACGGCCGGATGGATTGGCGTATAACTGTCGACAGAGTTCCCGGTGACGCGAACGATGCAGCAGTTTGGCCAAAAGTTCCCGTAGGAAAGAAAGAGAGAAAGACAGACTAAGGAGAAGAGTTGATGAGTCCAGACTCCGAGTAAGAAATGGGGAGTCGAGGAGCAATGGTACCTGGGCTTCTGGTGGAGCGGGCTCGGGCGGCGAAGTCTCTTTTTAATTCCAGAGTGGACTGGGGTGGATCGTCTGATTTCAAGGGCGTCCGGCCGGTGACGTTTGAGGTTTCGTGAGGAATTGGTGTTGGAATCGCCCTAGGAAAAGGGAACCGAGGTTGGCTTGGCTGAAATACGAAAAAGACGAGAGAGAAAAAAGCAAAAAGTCTAACGAAAGTCGCGCGTCCTGTAATAGAGATACGTAGTAGATGGTCGAGAAAAGTCGTCGCTAGTGAGAGATACGGGACGATAAGGTCTAAAGATGGATGAAAACAACGACTCTCAGATAATTGACTGTCCTGGAAAGAATGAATGGACGGCCCCGTGACGGTGACCTAAAGTTCAGGATGGTATCAAAAGGGGGACGACAGTGCCGAGTGATTGGTAGAGGGCATCCAAAAGTCGTGAAGTAGATGCGCCTCCCTTTGTTCCGATCTTTGGCTACAGTCGATTATCACCCGTTTCGAAAGCCGAAGGTTTTGCTGTTGGGTTAGTATTACGGATAAGGACGGTAAAAAAGGTCAAAAGACGAAAGAAGGAAAAGATTCAAGATCAATTAAATCGGAAAGATATGAGCTCAAGGTAAGGAGACGGGCCTGACTGGGGGAGCTGCCCAGACTAGGCCAGGGTACAGGTGAAGCTGGAGACTCTTTTCTTCTCTTTTCTCTCTCGCTGCCTTTAATTGATGGGGGTCTAGCAGGGAATAGGCTCCAGCTCGAGGGCTGTGCGTTTATGGAAGCTATGCCGTTGACATGAGATATGCAAATTACTACTACTAATGAATCTGTGTATATGGTGGTGTTGCTATTCCTAGCTACCTCTATACTGGCGATTGGAGGTTCCTTGTTAGTGTTGCTGCACGGTACACACATAGTGCGTGATGATTTCCCGCTCTAGGTCCTTTTTCCCCTGCGTCCAGTACCTGCGTTAACTCGATAGATGCACAAGGGCCTGGTCTGGTTTGTTGGTCTGCTGATAGGACTGTGGGTTCGTTTTGTCCCCTCAAACTCTCAGGGGGGGATCCGATTAAATATCAATTCATTCGCTAGGACCAAGACATTCTACATATAATTCGAGATGAACAACTTCGCTTTTAATATGATTATATCAGATCACTATATATCAAAACACCATATTTTGAGCTCATGAGACTCAACAACTCATCTCTCTTGGCAAATGTGTATAAAGTTATGAGAGACAAGCGAGAACTGAGACTTTAGTGGACTGACTGCCCAGGATAAACGTGGAGTCTGTGATGGGACGTGGAGAATTCGCGACACCGCTATTGAGGCAGTATACGAACGGAGACAGTAGCTCAGTTCTCACCAGCCACTCAGATTAATTGGTCAAGTTAGAGTCGAGTGCAGTCTCTAGATATTTACTTTCTTGTCTCTATCTTAATGCTGTTTCTGGTCGTTGCTTCTTGTCAGCTCGGTTTTGTAAAGCGCCGTTAATTTTGGTGCATTTCCATAGCCAGAACCTTCCGTGAAGGGATCAACTTACAAGGGTACAATTGCTGGCTTGGCTAGCGGAATTGGTTTTCAATGCTACGGTTCACCACCCGCTTCATCCTCTCGTCCTACCACCCATGGATGGACAAATGACGCTATTGTCTGCACATCGAAATCACCAGCCAATGCAAATCAAGGAATCTATCTATCTATGCTTGTCCATCGCTTTTAAACATCTGCCATCTTTCACGCTCCCCGCAAGCGGTTTGTTCCTCAACTTTGATGGCAGTCATGATAGGTGCAAGAGCACACGTTGAACTAATGAGCCCTAGCCTTGACCTTGAGGCGTTCACAAGTTTTGTACCATCGCGAACAGCTGCCAGTTCTTTAAAGTTGTCGTTGGGCTTACCGTGGCGCAACGCCTCATGTCATACTGTATTGTAAAGTATAAACTGAGCTTCCAGCCCGTCTAGAAGCATTCGATAACTGCCGCATACAAAGCGATCATCCAATCTTGAACTCAATTGTAGGCATCTTCCCTGTTTCTTCGGCCTTGTCTCTAAAGCAATAGGAGGGCTCAGTATTACGCATTGCCACACGGCATATTCAGTAAGGCTGCGGGGTTTATGCGAGCGATGGCAAAGTATTTGATGGTGCATGTGCACGCCGTACAAAGGTAGTCAGAGTACTAACTTACTCTGTAACTATGTATGAAAACAAACAACGCGGTTCGTGATGTTGACTTTGAGCCATGTATTACCGTCTGTGCTGCAACGATGCAGCCACCACAGTTAAACCACAACGCCATCTTCCGCATGAATGTCCTCCAAGTGCCGTCATCATCAAAGAGGCATGCACAAAGAAAAAAACGATTAGCGTCCAGGTTCGCAATGACTCCCGCATAAACATAGTCTTTCATCTCATTTCGCTGCCATGGTTATCCTGAACCAGGGTCTCTCCTCGGCCAATTACGCTTAGCTGTCATCCTGTCCGGCAGTGGAGAAGCATACTTTTAGCGCGTTAGAAACAGCTGCTTCTTCTCCTCCATCTGCTCTTTCGCGTTAATGGATGAGATGTGATGGTTCATCAGATCTGTGTTTGGGCTATACCCGTGATCGATCTATACCGCGTCCAAAAATAAGACGATGCATAGGCCTAAGTAAGGAAAGTTTCCTCTTGCGCGCAATGGGTGACCAATTCTCTGCTCTGTATGGTTGATACGGTATGCATTGGTTCCTAGACTATTATTCGCTGCCTTGGCCAATCGCCGTTTCAATGTGCAAGTCCTCCACAGACACGTCAGACATAAGCCTCACATCTCAATGTCGCTTCCATGCACTGCCTGGGCGATGGCCTTTTTTAGGGCCACCGTAGTTCATGTATGTATCCTGCGGGGGTAAGGGGCATTGCCATCTAGACTATCGTATCTAGTGTTGTTGTGTTGTCCATTTGGTGTGTTTGGAAGATGCGTTGTCATAACAAAATGGTCCATTACTTGGACGCTGGACTTCACTGGAGCATCGTGTCTTCAATGTGGATAACTAGGAGAGGAATTACTTGATTCCACAGTTTCTGAGTTGTCAATTGATTCATCTACTACTCAATGACAAGGAATACATCAACAACTCGTATAAAACTCGACATGCACGACTCCGATACAGGGTAGGTTCTGTCCGCGCAACTCCAATATCCTATCGCCAAGTCACATGTGTGGACCAGTCTTGTCAGAGGGAACTTGACACCACGTTAAAATTCCCCGACAAGCTGTTGGAACACTCGCTTGTGTGTTTTATCTTACAATCCCTGATTCGCAGTGCCAAGGTTACTCCTCGTTCAAAGATCGTTATGTGGACTCAACGAGGCTGTCAAGGACCTCGTTGTCGAACATCAGGGTTCGGGTTCGTCTTGTGCTGTTAGGTCCTCGCGTACTAGCTCGTACTCAGCGTCGCTGAACTCGCATTGCACCTCCTCGATAGGCCCATTGTGAGGAGGGTCCAAATCATATAGTCTCAAGGTCTGTGCGAAATTCCTAGTTTAATAAACTTCATCAAGGCTAGTAAATCTCTTCTTGAGAGTAAAAGTCCATGTTGCAGCCCTATGTGAGTTTCAACAGCCTTGCAAAATGATGTCCAAGTGCGATAATTTTGTGTGATTGTTCATCAGTGCCAACATAAATCATGGCCCAAGACGGAAATTCATTGTATCTAGGTATATTACATATGCAAGGCTTCAACCAGACCCCCGATGATTCTCAACTCCATACTATCAAATCAATGCCATTCTCAAACTCTTCAATTATGTACTGGTAGTTCTGCCCGTATATTGTAACCTTGCAACGCCTGCCCGTGAAGTTCCTGTGGTGGGTGAGGCTGGAACTCCTTCACTCCAGGCGCATAATGAGATTGTTGCCAATATGATTCGATGCATGGTCCATAGTATGTGGGTGGTAGATGATTATTCCCCTCGGTAGCCTTCTTGTTCTTCCGTATTCTCCATAGAAGATATACGACTGTTGCAGCCAGTATAGCCCCGACGCCAATACCAGCACCAATACCTGCTTTTGCACCGGTGGACATTCCTGTGGGCTCATCGGACGATACTGGCGTATCGGACGCGGAACCTGATGATGCAGATGCCTCGCTGGCTGTAGTGGCATGTGTTGATGTTGCGACTTTGGCCGAAGAAGATGTGTCTGAAGTAACCAACGCAGTTGTGGAGGTGGATTCGCCAGTGAATACCGTCCCTACAACGGTGTACTCATTTTCTTTTCGATTCCATGTCGCCCATACTTTTGGATTGGATGGGAGAACAGCGAATCTCCCGACACCACTGTTGCAACAGCCTGAGTTGTGATCACAACAAAACGACGTATCGCTACCTGTGATGTTTGAGCACGATATTAAATCTGTCCCTCCCTTGTCCGCGCCTGTGTTGTAACAGTTGACATGGTTACATAGACTATTGACAGAGTATCACTTACCCAGACAGAACATAGCACACTCAGGCGACGCCCAGTTCTTATCCGTACACGAGCCCCTCAAGGTGTTTCCGTCCGCTCCAATGCACAGCTTGTTGGACAGACACTGTACCCAACCCTCCAGAACAGCAGACACTTTCATCCACATCCGGGCCGCAAGGGAAATCATTGGCTTCGACACCGTTGGGATAGTAGCACTTGCTAGCAGCAAGACATATTGGAAGGAAATAAAGAAACAACGCAGTGATGAGCCTTGTCATCGTAGCAAGCATGTTGCATGCAGCCCCAACGAGATGTATATGTGTGATTCAGGATGAATTGTCAAAAGAACAGAGTAGCAGAAAGCTTGTGTAAAAGCCAGACATAAAGGAAAGGATCTCCCAGCGTATACATGTTGGCCGTACTCATTTATTTGTTTCGTCTGTGGTACTCTAAGCTGCAACAAGCCGCGCGGGCATCGCCATTTTTGTTAGGGACGAGGAGAAGAAAGACCTGCCATGTTATAGTATACAGTCGTACGAAAGACCGTGGTTGGTTATGGTCAAGGATCTAGAATGAATTCTACCAAGTTTGAGTATGCTGCTGGTAGCATGACAATATCGCGACATATGTTTGGCGTGTTGGTTGTCGATATTTGAAGTTCCAAAAATGCCCAGCGTTGGGCGGCAAGAGGACACTGGCAATTGGCCGAGACACTGTCATCCCCGAACAGTTGAAGTTGAGCAACTCACCCAGACCAGGGCCGTCCCCACGTTGCCGCTCTTGATGAGTGAATGAATGACAGGGCTGGAATGTCTTATTATTAGGATAGATGTCAATTCACAATCGGTCGCATTTTCCTGCTTCAACTCCCTTGAACTGCAAACACACAATCTGGCCATAATGTTGTTATCAACAGCGACGCATAGAAAATATGCGTATACTCTGCTGGCAGCTGTTGTGATTGTCGTGCTTTTGGCCGGCAATTACGCATATAACGGCCATATAAGTCGTGAGTCCTAGATTCCCTACTTGCCGATGCAATTGAATATTAATCTGTTTTATAGCAAACACCGCACCCAAAGAACCGGAGCCGACCAGCGCTACCACATTAAAAACAGAAGCATTCCCTCACAAAATCTGGCAGAGCTGGAAAGATGACTCGGAGGATCCCACTGAGCGAACAGTCGGCTTCCCTCATCAATGGCGTGTCGTCAATCCTGGTTGGCGGTATGAGCGCATAACCGACGCCAACAACGACGCTTACGTTCTTGATCGCTTCGATGCAGACATCTCGGATGTATTTACAAGCCTGAAAGACCCTATCTTGAAAGCCGATTTCTTGAGATACCTCATCCTGCTGCGCGAAGGTGGTGTATGGGCAGATATCGACGTTTATCCACACCAGCCTGTCTCAAAATGGATACCCAAGCAATATCAAGGCTCAGTAAATCTGGTCATCGGGATAGAAAACGATCATCACAAAAAGCCAATCTGGCCTGGTTCTCCGTATTCTGTACAGCTATGTCAATACTCGGTATTGGCAAAGCCAAACCATCCGGCCATAAAAACGGTTGTTGAGCAAGTGGCGGGGGATCTCAAGACGCTCCTTGCGTCCAAGAAACTCGGGGAAGGAGTTTCATTTGAAGAGGTCATGAGTACGACTGGACCATTCGCTTTTACAAAAGTTCTTATGGGCTACTTCAAAGAAATGACAGGCACGGAGCATACTGGTGATGAACTAGACAGTCTTTCGGAACCCCGACTGATTGGAGATGTGCTCGTCTTACCGAAGGACAGTTTCGGGTGGTTGCCACATGAAAATACTCATGAGAAGGGAGAACCAAGTATCCTCGTCGAGCATCTTTTCATCGGATCATGGCGAGATAGTCATCATGGTTGAGATACATGAGAGACTATGGCAATAAGCTTATATTTGTTGACGGGCGCGAAGCGTTTTGTTTGAACTTTAGTCTTGGAATAGAATTCATGGTCATCCATAATAAACCTCAGCCGATGATAAGTTCTTAATCAACTCGTTAAAGTCTGTGAATGATATTTCATTATGTCATGAACATGGGAAGAGGGAACAGAGTCTTGTGGATTAGGGAGGACTCATCAGTTGGTGTAACTATATAAATGAATTACTCATTCGATCTTTATAGAGATATGAGTTTAACAGTAAAAAAAAACCACTATAACATTATGTTGGTGTAACTATACGGAAATTATCATATATAACTGTGATTAATCTATCTAAATAGAGAAGGAAGAAGCTCCATTTATTAGGCAAAGCTGGGCAGTAAGGAGAGTGATATAAACGGAGTGTTTAGAAGTTCCTTCTGGCTTTACATCTTTATGCTAAGCCTAATATTATTTACGCTAAGTTATTGTAAATCGGCAATTGGTATGATATAAAATGCAAGGCAGCTATTGGTTATTTTTAGACCTATACCTTACTGCAGTTTTAGGAAAAAGTCATCGTGAAAGGATATAAATAGGGCAAGAGGCAGAATTTAATGTACCTTTTTTCTTTACTCTCTCTGGAGCCTGTAGGCGATGGATTTAGAGGCCTTTTGTAAGAGAAAGCCCCCGGTAGGGAAAAGCCTCTGGAGGGCATGAATAAAATTCCCTCTATGAAGATCGAAGAAAACAGCCTCTCTTTGAAGACTGAAGAAAATAGCCTCTCTTTGAGACCTAGAAGGAAGAGGCCTCAAAGGAAGAGATGAAGGAAGGCAAAGGAGGCCTTTGCCTTGCTTACGCCGACAAAGTCGGCGTTAACTTATAAGAGATAATAGGTTTAGATCGTTACAGCTTTTCTTGGCGTTGCTTACTGGGTAGTAGAAAAGTTGGCCTCTTGAGTCTTGAGGTACAAAAGTAAACAGCCTAAGGAGTATAGTTTAAGTTGCATAAGCTGAGCTAGTAATTGTTCCTTGTGCTTCCAGCAGCCAATTTTTCTGATACTCTGAGGGTTGCTTTAAAGGAACTCAAGTTTGACTTGATCTAACACCAAACCACGCGCAGTCACATGACCATTCTAGATTCCTCCATCCTGCAGCTAGAAAGTTTGATTTCCAATCGCCAGCTGTCGCATTTATAACCAACGCTCGCCATCTCGGAATTGGTCGTCGAAATTCGCAAATATGGCAGACTCAACTACAGAACCCCAAGCGCCAGTGGCTATATTCAAGAAGAGAGGCGCAAAAGGCAAAGCAAACATTCGAAAGCGGCCTGCCACACCACCACCAGCCGACAGCGACGACAGCGACTACTCGTCGTCAGAGGACGAGTCTGGACAGCGCGTCAAGCGGCGCAAAAAGACCGCTACCGTCACAGCATCTTCCAAAGACCTGACTACAGGGAAGAAGGATTTCTCGGCTACGATCTACTCGGCGGACCGTAGCGTACCTATCACAAGTACGAACGACGCGACAAAGCACAGCGACTGGTACGAAGAAGACAAGAATGAGCTCTCAGCAAAGAACCTTCTAGGCTCAACAAGAGGCCCTACGAAAGATTCACAACCAGATGGAACATACAAGGGACTCGCGAACCAGACATCATTCATTCAGAAGAATCCTGATGCGCCCCAACGAGCGAAAGGTCCCGTCAAGGCCGCCACAAATATTCGAACTATCACTGTGATGGACTTCAAGCCTGATATCTGCAAGGACTACAAAAAGACTGGCCACTGTGGATTTGGTGACAGTTGTATCTTCCTCCACGATCGAACAGACGTCAAACAAGGCTGGCAGCTCGACAAGGAATGGGAGGAAGTCACAAAGGGCAAGAAGAACCTGGGTGGAACCATCATTGGGAGCTCCAACCGTGATAAGAAAGAGCAAGCTCCCGAGGATGAGGCAGAGATAGCAATGCTGGAGAAGATTCCGTTCGCATGCATCATCTGCGAGGGGCCATATAAGGAGCCGATCGTGACGAGGTGTGGACACTACTTTTGCGAGCCATGTGCTCTGAAGCGATACAGAAAGGACCCGACATGTGCATCATGTGGAGCTGGTACAAATGGAGTATTCAACTCAGCCAAGAAGTTGAAGAAATTACTAGAGAAGAAGAAGGAACGTGAAGAGAAAAAGAAGAAGGCAGAGGAGGAAGCGGCCGACGAGGAATGAGAATAGGAGTTTACAGATATGTGTTTTGGCAAGATGTGTTACACAGCGAAAGACAGAAAAAGATACCACGATAACATAGATATTGCACTTGATCAGGACTTATATAATAACACTTGGACTATCCATGATCCATCTTCCCTTCTCGTGACTCAGGCACCAGACTCAATCAAGAGGCTCATGTGAATACAGATCCAAGATGACGTGCATCTCGATAAGATAAGACTGCTATAAGGCCCATTCTTTCGAAGCTCAAAGCATTTCCATTGGTTAACTCCCACATCACAGCCAATCAAGGGTCCAGGCACGCCCACCTCCGCCTTCATGTGATCGCCTCGTCGGTGACAGTGAGTACCCATGATGAGCATTACTCAGGCAAGCCTCACCTACTTGTTCTGCCTGGTATTTATCAGTCATCCTACTTCTTCTAGCGGGCGTGACGGAAGGACGAGGGTAATTCACATAGTTCTTCTCTGTGCAATCCAAACTTACTTTACTTTCTGCAACTTACATCTCTCAAAGCTTGCTCTGTACCTAACAACCCCGCACCCTTGAAGCAACACAAGATACGAGTCCCTACACGACAAAGCCTAATTATTTCCGTTCATTCGAGTATCGAGAAACAAACGCGGAAATTGAACCGAAGTTATCAATCCCGAAGCCATCATGAATTTCCTCTACTCAACAGTTAACACACTGCGGGATCGCTATACGCCCGTATCCCATAAGTCAACCTTCCGCCAGACCGGCCAAATCACACCCGAAGAGTTCGTTGCTGCTGGCGACTACCTCGTCTACAAGTTCCCGACCTGGTCCTGGGGCGATGCCGACTCTCCCGAACGCCGAGTCAGCCACCTGCCTCCCGGCAAGCAGTTCCTCGTTACACGCAACGTTCCCTGCCATCGCCGTCTGAACGACGACTTTGCTGGCGACGCTGGGCACGAGGAAGCTCTCGTCAACGACGGTGACGACTTCAAGGGTAACACAGGCGGTGACGAAGATGGTTGGTTGAGGACTGGTGGGCTGGCTAGCTCACAGCCGCTCAAGGTCAAGGAGGTGAGGACGGTAGACGATTCGGGAAATGTCGGTGACAGAGAGGTTGTGGAGGATGATGAGATTCCCGACATGGAGGACGAAGACGACGACGAGGCCATCATCCGAGATTCTGGCGCCGATTCCAAGAACAGGTATGACGGTATTCTGTCCAAGCCACGACGATATCTGCTAACAACACCAGCGCTCACCGAACATACACCTTGTACATCATGTACTCTCCATACTATAGAACACCCCGTCTGTATCTGTCAGGCTATCTCGCCAACGGCCAACCTCTTCCTCCCACCGATATGACAGAGGATATTGTCGGCGACTACAAGGACAAGACAGTGACGCTCGAAGATTTCCCCTTCTTCGCCAACAACATCAAGATGGCATCTGTGCATCCCTGCAAGCATGCCTCGGTCATGAAGACATTACTTGACCGTGCTGATGCCGCTCTCCGCCTGCGCCGTGAGAAGCTTCGTGCCGGCAACGCCAACAGCAGTCAGGCACCATCTGGAATGGAAGGTTTGGTTGATGAGATTGGAAAACTAGACGTCAAGGGCGCTCAGGAAGCGGCCGACAAGGATGAGTGGGAGGAGGTACAGGAAGCCGAGATTGATGATCAGGAGGTTGCTATCCGAGTGGATCAGTACTTGGTTGTCTTCCTCAAGGTATGTTTACTACTAAATCGAGAGAATATGTTGATGCTAACATACTCCTAGTTTATGGCCAGTGTGACACCTGGTATCGAGCACGATTTCACCATGGGCGTCTAGACTGCATGGCTTATCAAACGTTGATAATCATCATGCTGGCAGAAAAGAGTGTATTTGGGATAACTATATCAGGGGGGGCTGGCGTCAACGGTGTTTTGTTCTTACCACCTGTATTTATTACATCAAATGACCTTCTGTAGCCGCTATAATGGTCAGGAAATATAGACTTTTCATTCTGCACGATGAGCAAATGAATGTTGATGATTACTGGTAGATGGGAGACCGCATGCTCATCACATGCCACCAGGAAACACTCATAAGCATGAATGCTACCCTGTAGAGAAATAACAAAACTGCCTTTATCACACCACCGAGATGCAGTACCCCCGAAATGACGTTATTCTTAGATATTTTCTCTTCACTCGATCTGATAGTTGGCCTTGTAGCTCACGGTACACTGATCGTCAGTTTATTTTAACGGATTCCATGACCGATTTCCCCGACGCACCGGTGGCCCGTCTTGTACCTGCGGCCCCACCGTTGTTTCGTCCGAACCTTGCGGGGCCGGTTGAAGATTTCTGATCAACGGGCGCTTGTTGTCTGACTCACGGACAATTCAAATATCAATGTCGATGGCAAATAATGAATCATGCTAAGCAAATTGGTGTCGCTACATATATCGTCACTGGATTCTTGGCCGAGCATCTAAGCTCACCGGTCCCTTGACAAATCCAATCCTTGTCAAGAGACTCACTCACCCGGGGGGACTGACACCAACTTCCCGACAGTGACCACTGAACCATAAAATCATTTCCAATGGCATGCAAGAGCCTCTCTGAGATGTAAGAAATCACATGTCTCGTACAGCTACGACTCAACTCCCTGGCTCCCTGGCACTAAGCTTGATACCACCCACAAATAGAATCAGGTACCATTCAAGTCAGACAATCACTGACATGTGAAGTAGACCGGGATCGAGAGTAAAGCTTAACGATCTAGATCAGGAACCAGGCCTTCCTAGCTTGGATGGCTTGGGTTACACACATTCTTCAGGGCCATAGCCAGCCAGCCACATGGCAAAGCTGACTCTGGCACAATTGACGAGAAAGGCGATAAACAGGAGAACAGAAAGAGGGGGTCGAGCTGAACGAGACTAGGCTTGGCTGGGCTGCAATGCGCTGCCAGCAAACCCTCTCAGATAATGCGCGGTGTGAGGCGTACTGTACCATCCATTGATGTGTTGTTCAGTATACTCGGCTCCAATGTGGAGCATAGATAATGGAAGGTTGGGTTGGTTTTATAAATGCTACCTGTTATTGATGCAGGTTTGGGTTGGTTTGGTAGTGTGCCTGAGCGTTGGCCAGAATGATGATGGCAAAAAATTAGTCTCGAGACCCAATCAAAGATTCTAGATAACACCAACCCAAACTAGAACGTTGAAGGGGCCGAACCGCAGTGGAGGTCGCCCTTGCAGTGGAAAAGTTTGGAGACGTTCCGTTTGGTGTCTGGTACATACACACACTGCCAATCATGTAGATCGGGTGGCTAGTATCGATGATGATCTGAGGCCAGGATGCGACCTTGACATTAACAAGCCTGGACACCAGGTACGCGCTCGGGAGGCACAGCATCAAGGGATGGGAAGTGCAGTCTGCTGTGTCAAACAGATCCGGTATTGGGATCGACGTTGTGTGTCTGTATCCAAAACCACATTCTCCATAATGGGTTGGGTGCTAGACAGGTGTGATAATGCCGAGAAGTATGACCACTACTAACTAACCCTGTACAAAGGGTCTTCTGAACTCTTTTTGCATTGAGCCAGCCCCTGTCTGTATGGCAATTCAGCCAAGAGAAGTGGTCCAGCATGAATCCCCGAAGGATGGCCGCAGAGAGACCGCTGAAGTGCAGCACATACGTACATAGTAAGATAGTGCATCAGAGCCTGAAACAACGGATGCTGATACGTACTGTACACGTAGCGCACTGTTTCGATTGAGTGCTTTGATACTGCGACATAATGTGGTTGATTTCTCATAACAGGCCCATCCGCATGCCCATCCGCTGGTCCTCCCGGCGGTCCGGTCTCTGCCGTAACGCCCCGTCCCTTGCAAATCACTAGGTAAGCAAGTGAAAAGCAAAAAAAGAAGCGAACAACCGAGCAGAGGGCGCGTGGAGGGAGGCACGACAGATAATGTTGGTGGGCTGAGACGGTGGAATGCTTGTGATTTCGAATCAGACAAGCAATAGAACCTCGCCACAAGCTGTATTTACTTTAGTACTAGGTTGCCTACAACCATATTTGTAGCTTGTTGGCCTGTCTGTGTAAGACCGAGATATGACAGCAAGACACGGCCCATTTGGGGAAATGCCCTCTCACCTCGGAAAGGTAATCCCATCCGTTTTTAGACATTCCTTACACCTGGTGGAAGACAAAACCTGGGGGTCCAGGGGTCAATTCAGCCAAATTAGAAATAACTTCAGCACGAGGAGCTGGGGCGAGGGGTAACACAAAAACTACTGGATTAGGATGAGATATTTGATCATGAGACTGCGAATAAATATAATAATAATAATGTCAAGCGAAATTGAGGGTTAATGGTACCCATATAAATGTGAATGGCTTGATCAGACCTGGGATATTTTGGTTCTCATTAATTAACCCGAGTGATTGTAATGAGAGCCCGGGCAGTTCTGGGATGTGCTGTTCAGTACGTTAGTAGGTAGGGCTCGGGTGGTAGTGGCCCGTAGGTCTCGCCGGCCGGTAATAAGTGCTCTCTAACGCATGTTTGGTAGGCGATCATTGGGTGTGGCGTGCAGCTCTCCCTCTCCACACCTTCTTATCCCTGGTCTTTTCACGGCACGCGCACCCTCCTCAGTAGCCCAGCTACTAGCCAGCGCCTGGGCAGCAACCTTACGAAGTACGGATAGGCACTAACCAAATGGAAGGTCGGATACTTTTCCATGGATGGGGTGGCAGGTACCGACCCGAACTTGGCTTTGGCGCAGGAACAAATCATCAATGTCACCGTCTTTTCTAATGTCAGGTAAGGTAAGGCAAGGCAAGGTAATTTGCTCTTGCCTCGTTTGACTCATTTCCATACCTCGTCGTCTCATCTCTCCACCTTTGTACGGAGTACTTCATTTCATTGTCTGCCCTTTCTTGTTCCATGTTAATTCTGCTCTTGCTTAACATTGTCACTCTATTCTCACATCTTCCAGGCTTATCATTACACAGCGCACCCTAACGCAAAGCGTCACCCTCCCACTCCCACTACAACCTTCTTCAAGATAAAGGGTCCTTGTGCCTTGCGCTTGGCGAATAGGCGGGTCGCAAAAAAATAAAACAGGGACTTGAAGGACATCAGACGAAAACATTAGCTCACTTTTGGGCCAGATACTCACTAGAACTGTTTTGATATTTCTATCAACCACTTAATCAGTGTTGGAATACGATCCACCTGTTCTGCGTCATACTGGATTTTGAAATATCCCTTGAACTTGGTCTCGGATCTGGTCTCACTCGCCCTCGAAAGTATACAAGCAAAGAGAAAAAGAAGAATAACTTGGCCTCGTCCTCTCTCACTTTACTCGACGTTACCAAATTAGGATCCAAGTCCACACCTCGAGCGACAATTGCTCAATTAGTAGCGGCTACACCAACACCGAGTCTTTAAGAAATCGACTAGAACAACTTCAACCGCCCTATGCCTTCCTAACGAAAAATCGATCCCCCGCTGCTCCTCCGATTTATTCCACGCTCCACTGCGACCAACCTTCTACGTGCCTTCCATGATTATGGCTGCGAGATTCACGCCCGAGGCTTTCCTGCCATCGGGCGCCTACGAGACTGATGCTGCTCTTTCCCTCAATAGCCATCTTTCATATCGCAACACTTCCAGTGTTCCGTCTCCGCGAGCCGGAGCCCTTCGTCATCAATATCCACAGCACTATCTTGACCCATGTCAACCACATAACCAAGATTATAGCCATAGTCAATTGCAACGAGGCCGAATTCCACCTGCGAGCGCTCTACCGCTTCATCACAACGACTCATCCCCTCTCTCGTTAGACTCCTTACGGGCAGCCCAGTCTGTTCCGCCAAACTACCGGCGGTACCCACAGCAGACCGATTCTTCCAATAACTTTGACGGGCACCCTACGACTGTGTCTCCCACTCACGGAGGCCCGCCCTCTGCACACGAATACCGCTTCCCTGCATCATCTACAGCTCCTCTACCCAACGTTGCCTCGTCTTCTGGGCTCGTTGGTGCATCTTTATCGAGATCCGTTTCCGCAGACGCCGTGGCTGCTTCTCAATCTTCGCTGCATGTGGTTCAACGCCTCATGCAGCAAAATCAATCAATTCGTGAAGCTTGGGAAGCAGAACGAAACCATCTTGAAGCCAACCGTCGTCGTGTTGAAGAGGTCTATCAAGAGGAGCGGATCATAATGGATGAAGTCCAGGAGAGCTGGGAGGCTGAGAAGGAAAGCATGGCCCGAGAAATCGAAGAACTCAAGGAACGTGTTCATCGACTTGAAGGAGAAAACAGTGCTCTCAAAGCTGTCACAGCCCAAAGCATCCAAGTTACAGGCGTAGTTTCGCCTCTGGCGAGTCAGCGTGGTGGAAGCGGTGAGGGCTCTTTGGACAATTCCTACTTCCCTGCTCCACCAGGACGACTCGTGTCAAGGGCACAAAATCCCACCATCCCGGTCAGTGTTTCCATGGCCGATGCGTCATCTCTTCCACCCGGCCTTGATGGTGCGTCTCGACGACCTCACTATTTCTCACCAAGCAGTGCTCGTGCGTCTCCCACAACACAACCTGAATCGTCACCTTTCGTCCCTCTCGATCCTAGGATGCAGACACAAAACCGGGTAGCCAAGGATTTTCTGCCGTCCCCAACAGAGGACATGGCTACGCCCGTGCCAGTTATCGACGTGCAAGAAATCGACCCTAAGCTGGAAGGTATTCCGATCAAGGCCACTGCGGTCCAGAAGTCCACATTCGCCGCCGGCGCATCTCCTCCCGAAAACACAGCCTCTCCAGTGACATCCCCTTCTGGACCTGCTGCTCAAAGCCCGGAGCAGTCTCGACAGCCGACAAGCATACGCGGCTCGTCCAAGGAGTATACGTTGCAAGTTCTCTCCGCTGTCGAATCTCGCCGGCTCACAATGCACGCTGGTCACACCCCAAACCATTCCCTTTCGGTTTTCCCCAAAATCAATCCGACCGACTCAGTATCCATCATTGGAGAGGGTGCCACGCCAACTGTTGAAACGGCTATCGATCTCGGTACAGCAGCAGCCATTGCAGCAGAAGAGGTAAAGGACACCCTGCCTGTGCCGGAACAGGCCGAAAGGCGCGACTCCAAAGTGTCATTTGTGTCTTTTAATGAAGAGTTGGACCCAAATGCACTAGATGTTATGATGGAACCTAGTGACGGTGATAAACCCCTCAAAGGGCCTCTCATGCTCAGAAACATGCCGGCCAAAGACGAACTTTTCTGGGAAGAAGTGCACAAGAAACTGGACCCCATTAGTCAAGGGCAGAACGCCCTCCCCGCTGTTATGCAGTCCCAGGAACTGGGGTCTACTGCTGGCCCATCTGGCTTGAATGTTCCAGCGCATGGGTTGAAACAGAGTGGCTCTATCGGAGGGGATGGGTCTGCTGATGCCCGAGCTGATGCAGATGCTAGTGATGGCGAAGCCGATGGCAAGGCCATCGAAGTTGATGTTCCGTTGAAACTGAAGAGTACGTCCAATTTTGGCGCCCCTTTTGGTGCCATGTAGGACAGCACTAGAAGAGATGCAGGGGGGTCGCCCTTGACAACACCTCGTCGATTATCAGATGCGTCATTGGGTGCTCCCGAACGACCCTTCACCACACCGAAAGAAGATGATTTTGCATCTTCCTCAACACCGCCCAGCCGGCGTTACACTCATGATGACGAAGTAATTACGCCCTGAACGCTTTTGAAGCTGCCTTGAACGCACGCTGCTATGATTTACATGCAACATCAGCGATGCATTCGTCTGTCGATTTTCGAATTGTCTCTTCACCTTGGTCTAGGTTTCTGGCCAGGTACAATGGCAAGCGAGCTCACATGCAATTTTGTGGAATGAGGGTAAAAAGGATGCACAAACAATAGAACAGGAGTACCGGGGTGCGGTTACCAGATGTTTAGCGCTTGTTATTTAGTGACCATGGGTTTCTGCAATATTATGGATGCAGCAGCGGTAAACAGTAATGCGTTTACGAGCTTATGACAGGGAGGTAGGCTCATTTGGAATTGTTTATGCAAGTTGAAGCATGGGAGGAGAACTGTGTTTGAATACCCGGCACACAGAAGGAAGTCCGTCTGGGCCATGAATTGATCAAGCGAAGGAGAAAAAATAGGAGTTTTCTTTTTGGGAGAGATATCCGAGTCTGACGTTGTATTACGGGCAGATAGGAAAGTTTAAAAGTCCACAGGGATAGGAGTTGAGGGATGAGTTTATTAGCAAAGATCGATACCAGACTTTCAAGTACAGCTGGGACAGCAGAAGCGTGCCCGGCAATACAGCCTATGCCATGATGATTGATAGGTGTCACTGTATCATTCCTTTTGTGTGCCCATCCCTTATTGGTTACCACGACTTTTATTACCGGTCGTAACATGTCTATACGTTTCCCCAAAGCTCACTATCCAATTCGCCTCGCAATGCAGATGAAAAATACAGACGTGAGATCATAATTAATACATGATTGTTTGCCCAGCCCTCAAGTTTTCACCAATCCAGCGATAACTTCTCAACATCCTCTATCAGAGATTGAATCACAGGCTGGCTGGTACTCCGCACCCCTCTTGTCTTGCTGATTTGTTTCATGCGTGTCCAAAATACAGGACAATCCTTGCTATCGCACTGAACATCCTCCACAGGCCCAACACCAGAGCAGCTACGACAAAGGGAGAGTATCTCCTGCAAACGACGCTCCTCGTTAGTTAATCGAGTTTGAAGCGAGAGTAACGCCGCAGGAATGTTTGCGCGACAGGCTGGGCAGAGAGGATTGCCTTCCTGTGAGAATTTGATGTTGCAGACAAGACAGTGCGTGGACTTCATGTACGACTCGAGAGTCGTTTTCTTATTGCTCAGTGTAGTTGCATGATGGACTCGCTGCACCTTTGGCATCTCATCATACCACTGACGCACATTTGCACCAACGAGATTGAAGATGCGTTCGAGAGGGGGTATGAGATTCTTGGAGATGTAGTACTCGGCGTCCAGCTGCCAGTGTGGATTGTCGAGAAGCTCTTCGGGGGCAACACACCGGTCGATAAGTCGGGCTCCGGGCGCACCAGTGATGACAACGTAAGGAACTCTCTCGCCATACTGTGGTTCTGCACGAGCGTCCTGGAGCATACGCTTGGTGCTGATGAGGGCACCAGCGGGCGGTGCGCCTTTATCAGAGTACGTGCCTAGACGAACTTCTTTCGCAAAGCAAAAGTCCTGGACCGAAACATTGTTGCGCATGATCTTTTGGCATTGCTTTTGGAAGTACTCCTTCACCTGGCTCAGATCTGCCGTCTCGAATAGTAGACGGAGAGCCTTTTCCTCGATCATTTGCTCCGCAGGCGTGCCGTCTCGGCGGACAGTCTCAATTCCCTTGGCGTCAAACTCAGGCTTCACCTGGTCCTTGGTTTCGTACTTGTAGCCAACGTATCTTTTCTTGGCGAGGAGGACACAGGGATGGTAGACTTTCTCGAACTTGAGTTTGATTGGTTGTGGATTCATCTCGGTGATTGCCTTTGAGATCTCGTTACCAATGTCGAATGCTTCATCTTTTGTTCGGCCTTTCAGAGAAATGAATAGACTATCAGTGTCGCCATACACAACCTCTGCGCCCCATTTCTCGACAGAGTGGATATAGGCGATCGCTCTTTCAAGAGTCTCTCGACCCGTTTGCACGATGCTGTCCGCAATCTCTGAGCAAGGCATACGACCAGAGAACGAAGCTGAAGTATAGCCATAGGTAACGTTGGCGAGCAGCTTGAGGGCAAGCTGCCGATTGTTGAGAAGTTGTTGAAGAGTCTTGTCATCTTTATCTTGCTTCATGCCACTTTTGACCATGACTCGGGTTTCGAGGATCTCAGTTAGCATCTTGGCAAGGAGTGACTTTCGGATTTCCGTCTTTGCATACATCATACCATTCGGTGCGATGTTGATGTAATCCTTCAAAAGTGTGAGAAGACCTTGCTGGCGTTTATACTCGGTAAAACCCATCTTGCTCGTGCCCCTCCAATTAGTGACTCGACCCAAGAAGGTCGAATAGCAATAATTGTAGGCGATCATGACACTTGGATAGAGACTCTGAAAGTCAAGGACTAGGAGGGGGCTGTTGTAGAAGGCGCTCTGCGGTTCCATGACGAGTGGCAAACACTCGAGAGCGTTCTGGCCACCGACTTGTTTGCGAGAAGGCGACACAAGAAGAAAGTTCTCTGGCTTAGCAATCCTGAACATGATCGATTCGACCTTGAATTGCGATCCTCGCGAGAAAACTGAAAAGAAATCTACGCCAAGAAGTCGAGCCTGCTCACTAGTTCTGGCAATCAATTCGTTGGCGTCCAATATCTCAATATCAAGTTTGGCGCGGTTCTGGTAGTATCTCAACATCCTGTTGAGCTCTCGATGCTTGCCACTTTTGTACCAACTTGTCAATGATTTCCAAGAGTAATGGGGTATCCGCTTATGGAGCAGATGCCAAGCGACGTTTTCCATCGTGTATTGAAGAAGATTCAACTCCCCTCGCATTGCACGCCAGACATTGACCATGTGTCGACCTGTGACTCGAATCGTAGATGTGGTATTGAACCCCCATCGGTCGTTATCTTTGCCGAATCTGCCATGCGACTCTGTTTTCATGCGAGAAAACTCATCGCAAAGATTATAGTCGTATTTCAAGCGTGCTCTCTCAATCAGATAGCCCCATGAACTGCCATGAACTTCGTACCCTGTCAGGATATCAGGATCGTGATTCCTCACTATCTCTACCATCCGGACCATAAGATCCAGTTCAGTCGTTTCCTCAATGATATTGGCAGATGTCTGGCGCTGAACACGCCGTGTGAACTCGGCATCGTTAGACAATAGCAAAATCCCCGTCTGGACAGTCCCTGCTGAGTTCTGGCTGTCGGTAGAAGTTCCGTCGGATTTGATTGCCCAGAAAGCACACTGGACTTCATCTTCCTCTGGGTTTGGCACGAAATTCCCTCTCGTGTTCACATGAACTTCTAGACTCATGGTGCTCATGTATTGAACCTCGTGCTTAACACTTGTCGCTTTCTTGCCTGGCGTGTACTTGAAGCCGTGCCTATTCTTTGGCGTTGGTCCTTCGATTTGAGAGTGGCAGTTTCTATGAGTTGACGGCAACCCGGATCCGTCCAGCGTATTGACTTTGCGCTCCTGTTCAAGCCCCCAATCCTCGACCTCCTTGAATGTGGGTGGGGGGCTTGCAAACTCCCAGCTCTTCCAGGAACACTCCTTTCCTTGTCGTTCATACTGGAGTTCAGCGGTGACCCTGTCAAGAGATTCATATTTCAGTCCGTAGCTGGCTGGCGATGTAGCTGTTGGATCGAATTCGGGAAGAAATGGTAAAGTGTTGCCTTCCAAGCGGAACTCTTTCCCGGCGTACTCGCGTGTTCGGCCAGGGACATCTTTCTCCTTACTATAATATGCATCTTGATAGATTACATCAGGAAGCATGTGGCCCTTCAAAGTGGAAACCACAGAAGCCGCAGATGGGGGCAGAGAAAAAAGCAAATGCACTTGAGGACTGGCGAATTTGCGCATAGCTCGCTGGATCTTGGACTGTTGGCTGTCGTTCTCCCCTTCATCTCCTCCAGATAATATTAATGATGATGACAAAGTCATTTGGGAGGGACCTGCCTCAGCGGGCAGAAAGCTACTGGGATCAAAGGAAACATGCTTGGTATGCTGGCCATCATCGGTTTGTTGCGAGGCAGACTTTTGACTCAGTTGACTGAGACGGAGCCTCGTGTTGGGGTCGTTCTGGTCTTTGACAGTGGGGAAATTCAGTTTCTGGTTTGACCCTGCAGCACCTTTCAAGACAGAGCCAATGCTTTTGTTGATACTAGAAGGGCCTTTAAGAATGGATGATCCCCTGAAAGAGGATATGAGTGGTTTATTCAGATCTGTCGAAGGAATAGGGACCAAATCCATATCATCCTCGTCAATCATCGGCTGCTCATCAAAGCGAAGCCTTTTGTTAGACATTTGGACTGATGAGACGTCAGGCATCGGCCGTTTGAGTTGTGTCGAACTAGACAAGGTATATTTTGGTGCGTCAAATGCACGTCCAACTAGCCCCTCATCCTCTGCATAATCAAACAACTCTGGGCCCAAGGGAATATCGGGCAACTTGCCAGAGGCCAGGCCGCTTCGACCGACACCAATGATTGATGACCAGAACGGCCTCTGACCTAATTCGCCGAGGCTGATATCGAGCGCTGCCGCTTGTTCCAGGTCTTCTTCTAGCAATTGGTTTGTGGGATCTCGAAACCCCTTGGCGGCAGCTTTTTCCATTGCCACCAATGCCGTGATGGCTTCTTCGTCTGAATCATCAGGCAAGAAGTTGTCGTTGGCCTCTCTGACTTGGCGCACTTGGCCCTCATCAACAAGGATGCTACTTTCCGGATCCTGGTTGGGTTGCAAATCTGAGGGTAGTCCTAAAGCGAGTGCGAGTTTGGACGGGAAAAGGTCCTCAACCGACTCCAACGCAGTGCTGATATTCTCTTCATAGGGGCGGTGCTTCGCAAAGGTCTCGAAAGTAAGCTCATCTCCGTCAATGGAAACCTTTTCCTCTGAGATGAGATTCTGAATCTCAATTCGATGCTCCTCCTCATGAATCCAACCTTGTGGCTGTGAGTCGCGTGGGTTTGCCGACATCGATACAAGAACTTCTGGCGGAAACGGGCTGCTGCCTTCACTAGGGTCTTGCATTTTTTGTTTGCGCCTTTTAGTCTCATCTTTCCACAGGCCGGCCATGCTGTAAACGAGCTTCATATCCGAGGGAAGGGGGTTGGTCCGCTCAGTAAAGTCATGATGAAGTGGTCTTTCTTTGACTCGGTGCCTGTTGAGTATATCCTGGACACATATATCAACCTCAAGTGAACAGTGACTGCTTCGAGGGAGTGTAGTTTCGTCGGTAACGTCCTCCTGGGGGATTGATTCGCTGTGCCAAAGATGCGAGGAATTTGTTTCTTCGCCATATTCAGGAACTGGGGACCGGAACCCCGTACTGGATGACTCTAGATAGTCGCAACCATACAGATTAAAGTCTGTCATGAATTGAAGAAGGAATTGGAGATGTGCTTCGTATGGCTGAAACTTGTGCTTCATTATGACACCCTGTTGAAGGAGATCTGCCAAACGAGTCATGACGACAGGGTTGAACATGTAGATCTTTAAGAAGAACCGATAACCGACATGAAACCCGAAGAAGGGAATGCCCTTGACAAGGGTAATCCTCGCCACGAACCTCGCATTATCGTTCTTTTGATCTCTGCGGTAGCTCACAGCTAACGCATGATCGATGGATAGATGAAAACGATAGATATAAGCACCGACTGGGACAAGTCAGTAAATTACCAATACATTAATAAGTACTATTCGACAAACCTTCATCTGGAGATAAACCTCCTTCGTATTCCACGTACAAGTACGGGAACGCGCCATGGATATGAGCGCATACTTTCTGGCCTGTTTCGGTAGCTCCAAAAATACGAACTATAGGGACCTTCGGGCCTTTGGAAATCTGGGAAGGGCGTATATCGTTACGAAGCTGAGGGTCGTATTGTGTTGCCGTCGCTTGATAGTGGTCGATACAGTTCAGTCTGATCCGGAACAAGTCCATATTCTCCAAAATTCGGATCCATCAGGGGCTCGAAAGTAGCTATCAGAGAGAATAGTCACCAAGCATTACCGGAATAGAAAATTAAAGTAAGCGCGATTCACGGTAATGATTCTTTGAGAAATATAGCCCGTTGAGACGCGTTTGCTATCCCTGCCAACCATTTCCAGATGCGCGTGGTCACGTGCCGATAAGCGCTTATCTCGACAACTATCTGCTCTGAGAGTTCCGCGATCTGCGACCACTCAAACATCGCCGCCTGCCTGGCTTCTGCATCTTGTCTCTGATTGCATTGCCCCTTGTGAATCATATATAGCCCTAATCAGCCTCGAAATTCCTCAGTATGCCTGCTCCCCCTCCGAAACCGCCACCATCTGGTACCGGTGCAGGTGCCGCGTCGAAGGAGGAGAACATCTACATACCATCCTTCATCAGTAAGCGACCGTTCTACGCTGGTGATGAGGGCGACGACAACGATTATCTCAAGCATCAGCGCCGCGAGGAGAAGGATGAGAAGTCTCAATGGTACGATCGCGGCAGGAAGGCCGGTCCAGCAGCTACCAAATACCGAAAAGGCGCTTGCGAGAACTGCGGCTCCATGACACACAAGAAAAAAGACTGCCTGAGCCGACCACGCGCAAAAGGTGCCAAATGGACAGGAAGAGATATCCAGGCCGACGAAGTGATCCAGGACGTCAAGATGGGCTGGGACGCCAAACGTGACCGCTGGAATGGCTATGATGCGAAGGAATATCGCAACGTGGTGGACGAGTTCAACCAGATGGAGGAGCTACGCAAACAGGCCACCAAGGGAGAGGCTGGCGATGAAGAGGCGGACGAGGGTGATAAGTACGCGGAAGAGAACGACATGAGCAAGCATCAGAGCACAGCTACCCGACAGCTGCGAATACGAGAAGATACCGCCAAATATCTACTGAATCTCGATCTGGAATCTGCAAAATACGACCCAAAGACGAGATCATTGGTGGATGCCGGTGCGACAGCTGACAAGGCGGCTGATGTATTCGCTGAAGAGGGATTCATGCGATCATCTGGCGATGCTGGCGCTTTCGAGAACGCCCAGCGTTATGCATGGGAGGCTCAAGAGAAATCTGGAGACACAAGCCAACATTTACAGGCCAACCCAACGGCAGGAGAGTTCTACCGGAAGAAGGAAATGGAAGAAGCCGAGGCAAAACGTGCGGAACGAGAGAAGCTTCTCGCAGACAAGTACGGTGGAGATCAAAAGGCCATGCCAGCTGCTTTGCGCAATATGGCCATTACCGAGTCCGAGACATTTGTTGAATACGACGAAGCGGGCTTGATCAAGGGTGCACCCAAGAAGGAGGCCAAGTCAAAGTACGCTGAGGATGTCATGATCAACAACCACACCTCCGTATGGGGCAGCTGGTGGTCCAACTTCAAATGGGGCTACTCTTGCTGTCATTCGTTCATCAAGAACAGCTACTGTACCGGAGACGATGGCAAGATGGCATGGGAAGCCGCTGAACGTCAACGAACAGGGGCTAATCTGATTGAGGACAAGGAAGAGGAAGCAGAAGAAGCAGTTGAGGAGGATAAGCAGAAGGACGAAGAAGAGAAGCCACAAAAACGTACCAGAGAAGAAATGATGAACGGGGTGACGGAAGAGGAGATGGAGGAGTTCAGGAAAAAGAGACGAGCGACAGATGATCCCATGGCCAAGATGCTGGGTACGGATGAGCTTTTGACATAGCCAGATGTTGACTTAAAATTATTATAATTGATACTACTACATAGGTCCATTTATTACGGGGACATACATGGTATTGGAGCATTCACGATGAACAAGCGCAGTGGGTAGATGTCGTGATTGGATTCATGTTTCATGGGATTCATATACACAGTTTGGAGAGACACCGGGAAAGTTTTGTTTGTCGTTATCCGGTGAAATCATTCCATTTTTATCCTCTGGCCAACGCCGCAAGCTATGAAGAGAATCCCCTTCCCATGAGTGGTATCCCATCACCAAGTGCCCTAGACAGAGAGAGCCGCTTTTGCATTTTTGGTTGCATTTACTCCTCGTCCTCCTCGTCCTCGCCACCCTCACCGCCCTCGGCGGCCTTGGCCTTCTTTCTGCGGACACGGCCGGGACGGCCACCACCGAAGGGCGAGGTAAGAGCGAAGTCGATGTGCTTCTGGGAGTCGAGACGGACGATGAAAGAAGGAACGTTGACGATCTGCTTTCCGACTCGGATGTGACGCTGGCGGATGAGGACACGGGCGTGGTGGATAGACTTGGCGAGACCGAGCTTCCAGACACAGGTCTGGAGACGACGCTCAAGGAAATCCTCGATCTTGAGGGCCAGGACGTAATCCAGCTTCATGCGGGACTCGTCGAGAACACCGACACGGACGAGACGTCGAATGAGGGCATTGCCTTCGAAGAGACGCTTGGGGTCCTTCTCGTCGAGGGTAAGGAGCTGACTGTTTTGTGTGTTAGCAAATCTTGGATCAGCGCACACAGAAATTGCAGAGGTTATTTCATACCGGGCAGCACGACGGATCTTGGACAGAGTCAGACCGACTCGCCAGACCTCACGCTTATTGCGCAGGCCATACTCGCCGACGAGCTTAAGCTCGGAGTCACTATTATTATCGGTCAGTCTTGATTCACAATCGACTTAAACAGAGTCAAGCTCATGTTCAGTGGCCGGTGATACTGACAGTCGGGCAGACTCGAAGGGTCGGCGGGGGACACGAGAGGTCTTGGAGTGGGCGCGGGGAGGCATCCTGAAGTCTTTGTTAATTGAAGAACTTGGTGATGTTGACTGGCAGCACTTACTTGACTTGCTCCTTGGGTGTTCTGCGGGAGATGAACTTTCACGAGACGAGAGCCAAATAGTCAAAATGTGCGAAGGAAATTTGGCCGCCAATTCGAGATCACGTGTGCCGACCTCAACCCTAAGTTTTGGAAGGTGCGGGTGGGGTCCAACCCACAGTCGCCCTTGCCCTACCGAAAAAAAATTCGGAAAATCTGAGATGCCGTCCCACACAAGGCCGATCCAGAAATCCAGAACACCAAAGCGACGGACTTCACCATCTCTTTCGCCAACCCACGACTACTAACCCCAACCCTCCCGCGACCGGCAGATCACACGATTCGAGATGGGTCACTCATACGGAAAGAGAGCGGGCACCCGCGTATGTTCAACCAGAGCGATTTGCGAACTTGGACGGCGTCGGGCATGAGACTGACGATGTGAAATTTAGTATGCCTTCAGCCGGGACTTCCGCAAGAAGGGTATGATTGCCCTGAACACCTACCTCCGACAGTACCGCGTTGGAGATATCGTCGACATTAAGGCGAACGGTGCCGTCCAGAAGGGGTAAGCAACGCCCTCTTTTTTTTACCAATATGCGACAAATCCTACGCGAAATTGCGAAACTTGGACGCTATTTTGGGAAATCTTGTGGAAAATGAAGCAGGAGGGCTAACAATGGATTTCAGTATGCCCTTCAAGGTCTACCACGGAAAGACTGGTGTCATCTACAACGTCACCAAGTCCGCTGTCGGTGTCATCATCTACAAGCAGGTCAAGCACCGATACATCGAGAAGCGAATCAACGTCCGAATCGAGCACATCTCGCAGTCCCGATCTCGTGAGGACTTCCTCAAGCGAGTCAAGGCTAACGCCGAGGCCAAGCGTGAGGCCAAGGCCACCGGAACCGTTGTCCAGGTCAAGCGTCAGCCCCTTGGACCTCGTGGCGCCCACACACTGTCGCTCTCCGAGAACCCCCCCATGACCGTTACCCCTCTTGCCTACGAGACCACGATCTAAAAGAAAAGATATTGCGGGGGTTGGTGGTGCTTGCTTCTATTTATTTGGGGTATTGCGTCCGGATGGGAAAGAATTCTGCATGGCAAGGGCTTGCCTTTTGATGTCTGTACGGCATAGGACCAGAAAAAAGACATCGTTTGAAGCATCCCCTTCTCTGTATTAGAAGATACCTCTGGTGAATTGTGACCGGCCCATATAGAAGGCCCGGTGATGACTTGGCGTAAAATGAACTGACGCTTCTCCCAATGCCCTTCCAATTTGCTGTCATCTAATCATGGCTCGTACGGTTTCATGTGAATGTCCTGAGTGTCAATGACCAAGTGTTTGATCTGACATCCGTCCATAGTTTCTGTCAAATTATACAATCCAACGACACCCATCATCTCAGTGATCCAGGACTATCATTGTCTATAATTCTGTGGTACACATCGAATCTATCACTAGGCGGGTCAGACGATAATAGTGAATGGGAACTCACAGCAGGGCGAAATGAAATTGATAGAACATAACTTCTAGTCTTCAATTATACCTTTAAGTCATATCATTTGTGCCATCCTCAACGAGATTCCAGGGTTTGTTCCAGCCTACCCAACTTTTGGCGATTGTCTACCCTGTACATCAAACGACTTGACATTGGTATCTTGTAACATCCATAACAGGACCAAGAGAAGTTACTCATTACTGCCTGCGCCTTACCAGTGGATCTTGACATGGAGACGATGCAATGAGAATTTGTCCCAGGATATGTGATAAGCCCCTGTAGCTACATGGGATTTTACCTCCGACTTCTTCATGAACCAAACTCCCATGAGTCTTCACTTGGCCAACGCCAAAAACTGCCTTTGGGCCTCACTTATGACACATGTTCAACTCGAATTTCTCGCATGCACAGATGGAATGTTTCATTCATGTTTGATATGTGTTGCTAAGATACTGATCTCGAGGTAATTAATTATACAGCATGACCTCTATGATTGTGATTCTCAAGAGAAAGACAGACACATGGATTGCTACCTCAATAACTGTTATCTACAGAGTAGGAGATGAAGTCAGTTCTTTTTAGGCCTTGAAGATTATATGCAACCACTGTTTCAATAGTAAACCAACACTGAAGCGTAGTTCAAGGTAGGGAATTCATGAATATTTATGCTACATTATGATAAGATCCAATAAACTCACCATAACCATTTGTGCCATATTGCCATAAAATACAATAAATTCACCATAAGCATTTATGCTATATTGCCATAAAATCCAATAAACCCACTCTAAACATTTATGCTACATTAACATAAAATATAATAATTCACCATAAACATGCACTTAGTTCTCTACAAACAACCAAAAGGGGACCCTGACAGTTATTCAGAGATTGTACTCTTCGCGGAACCTGCTGTGCCCCACAAAACAAGAATACGTACCCCATATGACGCTGTCCGGGCCTCTTCCATGGCTACGGCCCAGCCACGAAAGCTACGGCATCGAATCGCAGCCAAGACGCCCAACAGTCGCCCGAACTTGTCAAAGCTGACGACGACCTCGAATTCTTGCCCTATAGAGGGACTCCATACACAATTGCCGTCCGAATCCTACTCCATCTCTACCGACTGTCGACCATTTATCCTCTGCCTAATTCATTTAGCTTGCGCGGCGTTAGGCTCGACGGGGAAATTGTCTCGTGATTTCCAGGGGTCACTACAGCACATACCATTTGAAGCTCGCGACAAAGTCTACCTAGACAAACATCTTTACCTCGCATAGATTAATAGCATCGCGGGGCTTATCCGCAACCAATTGCAAACATGTCTGCTGCTGTGCGTGGGACTGAGCATACCAAGTCAGTGACACATCGCAACGCTCTAGAAACACCAAGCTGACCCCATCATCTTGCGCAGGTCCGATCAAGAGCTCGCCATCAACATTAAGAAAGCTACCAACGCCGAAGAGATCTCCCCGAAACGTAAGCATGTTCGCGCATGCATTGTATATACATGGGACCACAGGTCCTCTGCCGCCTTCTGGGCTGGCATCAAGGTGTATGTCTTATACGCCGTCTATCATGTCAACTGTTACTGATTGAGCGCTCCAACAGTCAACCGATCCTCGCCGACGAAGTCCAGACATTCAAGGCCCTCATTACGATCCACAAGGTGCTCCAAGAAGGCCACCCTAGCGCCCTGAAGGAAGCGATGGCGAACCGCGCCTGGATTGATAGCTTGAACCGCGGCATGGGCGGAGGTGGTGAAGGTATGCGCGGATACGCGCCCCTGATCCGCGAATACGTTTACTACCTCCTTGCGAAGCTCTCATTCCACCACCAGCACCCTGAGTTCAACGGAACATTCGAATATGAGGAGTACCTGAGCCTCAAAGCTATCAACGACCCCAACGAAGGCTACGAGACCATCAGCGACCTTATGGTGCTGCAAGACAAGATCGAGCAGTTCCAAAAGCTGATCTTCTCTCACTTCCGGAACGTGGGAAACAACGAGTGCCGAATCGCGGCTCTCGTACCCCTTGTGCAGGAGAGTTACGGAATTTACAAGTTCATCACAAGCATGCTGCGCGCAATGCACTCGAGTTAGTGATTCACTTACCTCCCGCTTTATGATTTTTAGGGCTAACATCTTTATAGCTACCGGTGACGACGAAGCTCTTGAACCCCTCCGTGAGCGTTACAACGCACAGCATTATCGCTTGGTTAAGTTCTACTACGAGTGTTCAAACCTGCGATACCTTACCAGTCTCATCACCATACCCAAGCTTCCACAAGACCCTCCAAACCTCTTGGCCGAGGATGATGACGCCCCCGCCCTCCCCGCGCGACCGAAGCAAGAGATTGAGCGCAAGCCATCTCCTCTGCCGGAGCCCAAGAATGACGCTCCCGATGAGATGAATGAGTTTTGGAAGAGCGAGTTGGATCGTCAGAACCGAGAGTACGAAGAGCAGCAGCGCATTCTTGAGCAGCAGCAACAACAAGCTCTCTTGGCGCAACAGCAGGCGCAGATGCAAGCGCAGCGTGAGTTCGAACAGCAGCAACAACAGCTCATGGAGCAGCAACAGCGAGAGCAGGAGGCGCTTATGGCGCAGCAAGCTCAATGGCAAACCCAGGGGCGCCTTGCGGAGCTGGAGCGTGAAAACCTCAACGCGCGGGCTCAGTATGAGCGTGACCAGTTGATGCTGCAGCAATACGACCAGCGAGTCAAGGCCCTGGAGGGTGAGCTGTCACACATCCAAAACAGTCTTGGCCAGCAAATGAACAGCAAGGATGACCAGATCCGAGCTCTCCAGGAGCAGGTCAACACATGGAGGACGAAATACGAGGCTTTGGCGAAGCTTTACTCTCAACTGCGACATGAGCATCTCGATCTTTTACAGAAATTCAAGGCGGTTCAGCTCAAGGCGGCCAGCGCACAGGAGGCCATCGACCGACGAGAGAAGCTCGAGCGTGAGATCAAGACGAAGAACCTTGAGTTGGCCGACATGATCCGTGAGCGTGACCGCGCTCTTCACGACAAGGATCGCGCGAGTGGCAGCAGCAAGGACGAGGTTGAGAAGCTTAGGCGTGAGCTTCGTCTCGCGCAAGAAAGGGCCGACAACCTCGAACGCAGCAAGGGTAACGAGCTGTCGACGATGCTTTCCAAGTACAACCGCGAGATGGCGGATCTCGAGGAGGCGCTGCGAAACAAGTCGCGCCAGCTCGAGGACGCTCAGATGAACGTCCGAGATGGTAGCTCTGATCTCGAGCAGCTTCTCAGAGACAAGGAGGAGGAGCTTGAGGTGTACAAGGCCGGCATGGACCAGACACTCATTGAGCTCAACGAGCTCAAGATGAACCAGGGCGATACTGATAATGCTCTTGACGGACAGATTGATGCGCTTATCATGTCAAACCTCGACAAGATCAACGACATCATCGACTCGGTTCTTCAGGCTGGCGTTGCGCGCGTGGACGATGCTTTGTACGAGTTGGACTCCAACATGCAAGCTGGTAACCAAAATGCATCTCCCTCTTACGTACTGTCACAGATCGAGAAGGCATCAGCCAGTGCTATGGAGTTTGCTACGTCCTTTAACAATTTCATTGCGGATGGTCCCAACGCGACACACTCGGACCTTATCAAAGCTATCAACGTTTTCTCTGGCGCAATTGCCGACGTGTGCAGCAACACCAAGGGTCTCTCCCGTTTGGCTACGGATGACAAGAAGACCGACTCGCTCATGAACGGAACCCGACAGCCTGCCATATCAGCGGTCCAGTTCCTCCGAGGCCTCCAGAGCTTCCGACTCGAAGGCATGGATCCCCTGCAGAAGACCGACGTGGTCATCAACAACAATAATGATGTTCAGATGAACCTGCAGAAACTCAACAAGCTGGTTGAGACGTTCGCCCCAGGCTTTGGTCAGCTGGCCAATAAGAAGGGAGACTTGGGCGATCTGGTCGACTCAGAACTCAGCAAGGCTGCGGATGCCATCGCGGCGGCAGCTGCACGGCTTGCCAAGCTCAGGAACAAGCCCCGTGATGGTTACTCAACCTATGAGCTCAAGGTGAACGATTCAATCCTGGATGCGGCGACGGCGATCACCAACGCCATTACGCAACTGATCCAGGCGGCCACTGTGACACAGCAGGAGATCGTCCAGGCGGGACGTGGATCGACGTCCAGGACAGCGTTCTACAAGAAGAACAACCGATGGACGGAGGGTCTCATTTCTGCTGCCAAGGCTGTGGCGTCGTCGACCAACACTCTGATTGAGACAGCAGACGGTGTAATCTCTGGCCGCAACAGCCCAGAACAGCTCATCGTGGCCTCGAACGATGTGGCGGCCTCGACCGCCCAGCTCGTGGCTGCAAGCAGAGTCAAGGCCGGGTTCATGTCAAAGAGCCAAGAAAAGCTCGAGCAGGCTAGCAAGGCCGTGGGTTCCGCTTGCCGAGCACTGGTGCGCCAGGTCCAGAGCCTGATCAAGGAGCGCAGCCAGGAGGACGACCAGGTAGACTACACCAAGCTTGGGGCGCACGAGTTCAAGGTGCGGGAGATGGAACAGCAAGTAAGTTTAGAAACAGTTTCCTGTCATTTGTTTGCCAACCCTTTCACTCTCGTGTCTCAATCCCACGCCCCACTCCTATCTCCGATCCCCCTGTCCCCCCCTTCCGCCCTTCTCCTCATTCGCAAGGCCATTCCCGGACCAGTGCGTGCATAACGGTTACTATATCCGGCAAAGTTCCGATTAGCTTCTCTTGTAAGATCAGTGACTGACAAGTCATCAAATCATAGGTCGAGATCCTCCAATTGGAGAATGCCTTGGCATCGGCTCGTCATCGTTTGGGCGAGATGCGGAAGATCTCATACCAGGAAGAGTAAGGGCGCGCATATGGGCTTGCTGACAGGTATTTGTGGTATCCGAGCCAAGGGTGTTCCAGACTGGCCTCATTATGTTGAGGTAGATACTTCAATTAAGACATTTAATCGCAGGGATTCTTGTATAGGTAATCTGACGAGGTTTTGTATTTACCCTATCACCTTGACGTGCCAGGCGGGTTGCATAAAAACCGTGACTAATTTAGTACCAAGTCAACATAAAAGTTAGATCACTTTTAGTGTTTAGAACATAAGAGTAGTCTACTAATTTCCATCTGGATTCCTTCAAGTCCCTATTTTTTAGCCACCCGTACTCTACCTAGGGTTGAACAGACAGTGAATGTCATGTACATCGAATGCGAGTCTTAGTACGTAGTGTCACAGTCGGCCAGCGGCAGGGCCACCCCATCCATGGAAAAATGGACCGCACCATCCATCTGATTACCTACTACCTAATACTAAGGTACTGTAATGTAGTGCCCGCCTCAGGGTATCAGAAAAATTGGCCGCTGGAAGCAAAAGAGACGAGATTAGTAGATTACTTATGCTACTCAGAACATGTCCTTTAGGCTATTTACTTTTGTACACTTGGACTTGAGAGGTCAACTTTTCTGCTACCCACTAAGCCCGCTTCTTAGAGTTACTATGTACACTCCCGCTGCCTGGCATCACACGTATTACCCCCTTGTTTAAATCAGAAACTCTGCTCTTTTCCAGGTAATCCCACTTCATCTTGGCATCAACCCTTGTAGGTTCACACCATTCATTACAACAAACACGCCTATCAGTAACCATCGAGACTCGATCCTTTCTTCTAGACCTGTCCGTTCTTTGATCATGAACGCCCTCAAGAGATGCGCAAACGCGGTCCACTGGTGGTTACACCAACCCCTGGGCGGCGTACGCGCCAATCCCATTCCACCATTTACCGTGTCGCGAAGGTCACCTGAACAGCAAAGATTATGGGACAAAGCCGAAGAAGCGTACCGAGTACTGCAACAGATGCAAGAGCAACAAGACCTACACGAAAAGGGCCCAGTATCTAAAAGAGATGCTGCTATGCGCTCATTAGTTGAGGAAATGCGATTGCGCAGTAAGATATTTATCCTACCTATCCTTGAGAGTATTTTACAGCTAACTTTTAAAGGGCATCGTCAGGATTCAAAGTGGTTTAGTTAGGGACATCTTATTTGGTGGTTGGTACAACTTGGAGCAAAATATGCCTTCGGCTGCCCTGCATCAAGAGTCACACAAAGTAGGGCATAAATGCAACCTTATTCCTGTACACTAGAAAAGCACCATGAGACCTGCTTAACAACCCACTTCTTCTCCTTCTAGCACAACTTAGGAAATTACTAGCCAAATCCAACTCTCCACTTGTCAGTTATCTTGCCCAGACCCTGATCCTTGGGAACATCTTATATAATTATCCAACCCAGATATGCATGGAACCCCAAGCCCTGTGCCGCATCATTTTTGTCGCATTCGTCTTGCAGGGGGGTCTAGGTTACCTACTTAGGATTGCTGTATCATAAAGATAGCATGTTTTTGCCTCTTTATGTATTAAGAAGGAATATATCAGCAGGTCTTTAGACTGTTCTCTTAATGTTAGATCTGTTGATTGACTATTCTCTGTAAAATCTGCTGTCCATTAAGATCCTTCCTTCCTAAAAGACTGTGTTCATCCTGCCAAAAATCACCTCTTTTCCAGATTTCCCTCACCCGTGTAGGTACTAAGGTAAGGATCCCACCTTCCATTTGGTTAGGTAGGTAGTGCCTACTCCATAAGGTTGCTGCCCATCCCTCGCTTGTTAAACTTCCATTCTTTTCCAGACTATCTCACTTTGATCTTACACCAACTACTCCTCGGGGGTCAGAAACATGAGACCCTCCTCCGCCAAAACTTGCTGTTAAACCACTAGTTCACGTCTCATGTCTTCTGACCCCTATTCATCAGAGGACACTATCAATCTTTCCCACCATGAATGCCGTTCGCAGAGTGTGGCACACTGCCTCGCATTCTCTGTCGCACCAACCAATGGGCGTCGCACGCATCAATCCGACATTGCCGTCATTCCAACTCGCAATGATTTCAAGCTACGAGAAGCTTAAATCGGATGCGCTTGCGGCAAACAGAGAGGTCGAGCGCCTGCGACAGGAACTACCCGAAGATGCTCCTTCAAGAGACCTCCATGAGGCTATGTGACTTGCTAACTACGCCGATCTCCAGGTGATAAGTAAGAGTTATCCTATCCTTAAAAGTATTTCACAGCTAACTTAAAAAGAGCACGATATGTCTGAGATCAAAAGCGGTGCCACGGATCAACAAACTAAACCTTAGAGATGGGTACCAGTTCTGCATACTGCCGGAAGTATCGCGGGCATCGTGGTAAGTGTTTCAGCCTTGAGAATGAAGTTATACTAATAGTTTTCTGTAGAGCCTCGCTCTTGCTACGAAGGATTATTGGATGGGATGGTTGTCATATCTGGGCGTGATAGCGCTGTCAAGTCTGAACACATTAGTGCAGTGTTTGATGCAGTAGCTTTTATGAGATTAAGGCTGCGTTTATGCCCTACTTTCTAAGACTCTCGATACACGGCAACCTCTTTTTCTTCTTTTTCTTAACGTTGTGTAAACCATCAAATGCATATGCATCTATCTCATACTAGCATACCTACGTAGATCATCAATATCTCTTCTTTCGAGAATTAAAACTTAAAACTCTGCATTAAATCATCATAAATTTCATCCAGACTCGCAATCATCATAAATTTTATCCAGACTATCATCATAAATGTCATCCAGACTCGCAATCATCGCCCACTTCAGTTACCATCCTGGTCCGTGATCCCTCCCACATCTCTCCTCCTCAGCCCTACTCTCCACATGAGAGAGGTCTAAGACGGAAATAGCATGGATGTGTGAAAAGGCTGCATCAAGTATCTCGTACCAGGGACCAGGCTAACAGGCATAGTTGGGCCTTGCGGTCTTGGCAGCTCCCCTGGCATGTTTGTTCCCATGTCTCACTGGCCAGATTACCTGGTACGGGCTTGACCGACCAGCCTTTCTCTCAAGACATTGGACAATCTCACCTGTCTTCTTTGAGAGACCCAAGCTGCCAAGACATGGGTGGGCCATGAACATGAACCAGAAGCCTCTCGGTCTCCGGTCTCCTAAGCAAGGGGCTAGCTCACCCGAAGGCTTGCTTAAGGGCATGGCTTAGCCTCCTCCAGATGCACAGTACTGCACAGTATGTCATTACGATCCCGTCGTCTAGTAGGCGTTACAAACTACCGTGCAGTGCTCGCTATACCGCTTCAGAAGTATTCGTCATCTTGAAACCACTTGACCGCCGTCTGTTTCGTTGCATCTGCGCGAGCGCGAGTTGTCTTCATCTAGCCTAAGTCAGCCACGGACACTACGACCGATGCTCTACCGGACATGGCTTGTCTGCACAGATCAGGAACGTAAAACATGGCTGGCGTTGTCTACGTCGACTGCATGAGAAAAAGAAACGACGTAGAAATGCAATTCGACAGTTACAGCTGCATCGGAGAGTCACGGAGATGAACACAACGATCATCCAGCTCGAGGCGCCATCAGACTCAGACTCAGATTCAGACTCTCAATTGAAGGTCCCGACTCATCTTCCAACTCTCAAATTGCTATGCATACAAATATCTCTCTCAAGACTCAATTCCAGCAATTGGGGGAATAAGGGAGACCAGGTATGTGCGAGAGATCCAAGAATTCGGAAAGCGAATAAGCCACTGACTAACCTACCTATCTATCCTGTTTCTGGCTAGCATGGCACTACTCCCCGTCATAGTCTCAGACCGGACACTTTTCTCTAAGCTGTCAGTTTTAGCCTTTCGGCACTGTGACGAACGATTTACGGTTACGGTTACGGGCAGCCTGCCTCTGAGCTTATTCCTACTGTAACTCAGTAGCTCGCGTTGCTACTCGCGTCGCGAAGGAAATCGACTCATCGTGACTCATTTTGCCAAGTCCCATGCGAAACATCTGTTCAACTTTATGTGAACACTCTGCAAGGGCTGAACTTAATCTCTGCGTTTGCGTTTCATTCTTTCTTCCAGACTGCAAGATGTTCTTTTAATTGGTTCCTGGGTGAGGCCAAGAGCGGTATGTACCTAACTAGATGGAACCCACTAAGGTACTACAGTAACCTAGGCTAGTAGGTGGGATGCCTGCTCATCGGTCTGTGCTCATCGGTCTGTGCCTCGCAGGAAGGAAATCGGGGTTGCTGTAGGTACGTACTCTTTCTGTTTCTGTTCCTTGTGGTCTCACGAGCAACGCACCTCGGGGTTTAGGCAGCAAGCAGTTGGTTGCCGGGCGACAAAAATGTCAGCGGGTGCACCGGTGCTCAACTGCCAGTGCCAATTTGAGGGGAGACAAAGTCGGGCAGCTGTGGAAGAGAATTTTTGAAGCTCAAGGGATACTAAGATCGACCATATTCGGTTAGTGATTCACCCAATCATATGTCATAAAGCCCCACAGGCGTCATGTAGCCTTAGGAGAGATGTTCAAGCCCGTGGGCCCGTCAACATCCATGTCCTCAGATCCTGATCATCGCCAAGTGCCTAGTGGCCCACGCCCCTAGCTGTCAAACACTCCGCCCTGCCCCACACACAATTCAGACCTCACTCAGTGCTGCTATTATCGCATGAAATTCCCAACCTATCCAGCTGTTTACTAGTGACCACAACCAATGGAGGAGTTTGGAAATCTGTTATTATACATCTGTCAACTGAGCTATTACATGAACTCGAGAGTCTTTGGCCTACTAGCTGTTGGTATGGGATGAGGTGATTTTCAAAAGCGTTTATGTACACGATTGTGCCACGTGAAGACATATATAGACTAATGAGACGTTTGGCCCAGACTTGAATGTCATGAAAAACCTGCTACTGTACATGTATTGCATAGTGAGAACCATGTTGATGTTCTCGAAGATGAAAACCCATTCTCTCATCCTTGCATCTCTCAGCCCTAGATCTCATTGCCCTTCACCAACCTCAGGGCATTCAAGTATATGCCTGCCAAGTGTTCTCGAAAGAGAATTCAATGGGGGCTGGCATCAGCCTCATCGCCAGTTCCACCAGGAAACATGAACGGGTTAGGGCCACCATGCGCCAAGTCGTCCATGTTCTGGAAAGCTATGGGAAGGTAAGTTACGTGTCTTTGCTCAAGTCAAGTAGACAGACTTACCAGTGTAGTCACCCGGTTCAAATCCAGCCATTTTAGTTGACTGCGTGTTCTGGAACGACTCCATGCCCGACATTCGCAGTTACCTAGCGCTCTCGGTTCAGGCGATCAAAGGTGATCTTGTCAACAGACCAAGCGCTGGTGATCTCCATGATATCGGCGTCAATGGAGGTGTCGATGGTGAGCTCGGAGACCTGAGGGACGTTTTCAGGGAGCTGGTTGAAATCGTAGAGTGTGTTTGCGGGCAGGGGCTCATCAGCGATGGAAATCTGGACACCCTGAAAGCTAGTGAGATCATCCACTTCCCAAGAGTGAACAAATCGGCTCTGGAAGAACTGGGCATCGTAATCAGGACCGAATAGGGCTTGAGCGGCCTCACAGGCGTTGTTGCGAACTGATTCGATGAAATCGGTCTTCTCAGAGGTCGTTGGGACGGGCTCGTAGAGCTGCTCCCCGATAGCGTCATTAACGAAGGTACCAGCAGGGGCCATGATGCCGTTCTGAGAAGTCCACATCAGAACTTGCAGGTGCTGGGAGTACTCAGAAAAGTAGCCAGCCACAAGAATATCTGTGAGCAGATCAATCTCGGTGGTGGGGTGCTCAAAATTGTCGAGAGGTGCGTTTGCCATGACCGCGAGATCCTGCACGAGGACCATGTTACCAAAGTTGTCGTGACTGACCTGCCAGCCGAACAACCCAAAGTACTCAGCAGGCTCAACGATCTTCATCATGGGGCATGCAACGCTGAGAAACGGGTTCAAGTTGCATTTGGCCTTACCGACGTGGTCTCGGGTGAAGGAGTAGACCTTGGCAATTAGGGCCCATTTGTTTCGATTGGGGTCCGTAGCCCAGAGCTGAGTCAAAAAACCAGAAGCGTCCTTCTGCTGAGTATCGGGGAAGAGCTTCAAGTAGTAGGCTTGAGATGGTGAGCATTTTATTTTCAGGTATGGGGGCTTCATTCGGACTTACTTCGAAAAGCCATGAAGCCATTCAGAGGGCGCTTAGCACGCTGAACTGGATCTCCGATGGAAGGGCCGATACAAGCGGCAAGCTCAGTACCACAAATCTCGAGAAGTTCTCTCATCATCGAAGGATTCTCCATAGCGGCGTTGAGTCGTTCCTGAGAACAGTTGGTGAGGGCCTCTAAGACTTGATCCTTGTAGCTACTCATGTTGAATTGCAGAGGTGTGCAAGGCAAGAGTTTTCTCGAAGTTGAAGAAGGAAAGAGTCCGTGGCAAAGGCCGAGGAGAGATGAATTTAAAGCCCAGGATGTGGAAAGTTGGTGGGTGGGCTTTGCTGAGTGTTGGAGGAACAGGGTGTGGATGAGAGATTGGGGTGGGCGTGATGTAAACAAATTCCTTGGCAACAAACAGCCAGGTTGAAGGGGGGGGGGGCACTTCTACAGCTGGCTGGCAGTGCCAGAAAGTGGCAACCTAGCAGTTTGACAGTTGCAAGGCACTGCCTAGCGCGATTCAAACCGCGAGCGACTTGGCAGACCGCTTTACACTGGCTACCTAGAACTAACGAAAGCTACAGGTGATCTTACACTGGGTGAGGTTCTAGTATAGCTAGGTAGCGAGGCAAGATGCTATTGTTCAGGTACCTAGGTAGTATAGAAGTACAGAAAACAGCACGTATTACTAATGCTGATTTGGTTCAGAGTAACTAGAGCCCACCGCTGCCTGCTAACGTAGGTAGGTAGGTATATACATGGATACGGCTTGTAGAACTCCCAGCAACCCATTACCAAGTACCAAATGACTACTGCTTGTAAGTCATAATGAAGAAACCATCATCCGGCTCCTCAGGGTCATCGTGAGCTCCTAAAGCGTGAACGGCGGTGGACATGAAAGGGAGACCAAGATTTCCAGCCGCATCTGCACGGGGCTTTTGGATCTAATTTACACAAAATTAGAATCAGAGAATGAAACAAAAGGACTTTTGAACAGCTGTTAACTTACCACAGGAGAATAGTACAAGAAATCCTCGTTAGCATCAGTCAGATAAACAGCAGACTAATTAGGTTAGCTATTGAAGTGATATGAAGATGAACACCACTTACAGCATCATCAGGGCACTCCTTCGCATACTTGCGACCTGAAAGACGGGCGAACCGGTTGTACTGGCGGTTGGCTGCACGCTCTGAAAGCACACGTCGAGTGCCTGGGTAATTCTAAATACCGTTAGCTCTGCTTGAGGCACATGCATTCGATATGTTTACCTCGTCCAAATCTTCCCTGGCAGCGGAATGTGTATCCTCGAATTGTCGGAAGATAGTGAGGGCTGAGCTTGGAAGTTTGTATTTGATGGTCACTTTTTCCGACTCAGAACACTCCGACTCGGCCTCATCGGGCTCAGGTGCGAACGCAGAAGGAAACTCAGATTCGGATTCAGAACCTGCCGATTCAGACTCACAGTATCCGGAATAGCCCAAGTCATCGAAAAAGATAGGCTGTTTGCGGTTTCTGATGAAGTTGTTCCATGGGGACCCGGGGACTTTAATGTAGGGGTGCCATTTGGGAGCTGTGCGCCAGTCCTCATCACCATGCACCTTGACCAAGAGCTTCCGGCCACAATTGGAGACCTTGACGTCTTCTTGAGTAACACTGTACTCAAAAGCAGGGGGAGGTATGATGGCCGGATCGTTACTGTAGACGGTGCCGCAAGTGGAGATGAAGACCTTGAGATAAAGATCGACGGCTGAGAGAACGGGCATATGCTTGAGCTTTCTCCATGGGAAGTTTGTGAGATGAGGCCCGATAGTATAAGCAGTATACAGAACCGCTACTGTGGTCTTAGACACGAGGGAAGCTGCCCGAAGCTTAGGGTGCTCAGGTACTTGCGAATCGCGGGATCCTGCAAGCATGCTTAGAAAGCCTAGATTGGCCATAGGGCGCTCATCAGTATAGCCCCCAATCCAAGCAGATGGCAGATTTGGCCCAGAAACCCGGCGGCGGGCCTGGTTATGTGTGTAGATGACATCCACAGCCTGGAAGTACCAAGACACAAGGCAAGCGTCGATGAGAGAGAATATGCTGTGATCTGGGACCAGCTTGACGGCTGTGGTTCGGATCTTGCTCAGTACCTCATTATCGAAACCAAGGTCGAGTAGCATGTGTTTCGCAACGGCGGAAACCACGCGTAAGACCTCTGGGAGACGAATTAACGGATGTCCACGCTCAACTACGCATACTGCAACTTACCAAGCGTGTGGAAGACTTCGCCATTCTTAGGCAAGAGCTTGGATCTCAGGATGCAGGCATAGATCGTATCGTCTAGAGCACGCAGAGCTTCCTCGGGCTTGTAGATAATTGCTTTATCGTGCCACAAAGGGGTGAAGCTGAAGGAGGTGTCCATAGTGGCTACCAGATGATGAAACAGTGAGATTGTTATCGAAGAATTAAAAAAAGAAGAAGATGAGGAAATGAGAATTCCTTGGTACTGAGATGGTGGGAAAAATCGCTCTAGGCAGTGTCAACAGGTGGCAGTGAATCATTCCCGGTGGACGTAAGTTACGTAACAAACAAACGGAAATCCATTTCACTGAGATGGGTGCCTGGAAACTTAGATATTGTTACCTTAACAGGCGTTTGACAGGACCAAACGCTGGGCTTGGTTTTGTTATTGTTCAACTCCAAATTTCAACTGCCCCCTTCTTCGTCACGCTACTGAGCTTGCTCTCGAAAGCTTTCCTGTCAACACTCAATAATCCAACCCCCAAGCACTGTTCAAAAAACTCCAAAACATAAGCAAGCTCTAGAGAACACGACGGCAGTTACCAAGATGTCCCAGAACCTACAAGGAAGTCTGCTCCAGGGCCCTTTGGGAGTTTTCATGCCTCCTGAAGCCGAGGTCCCGATCACCATCGTCTACAGCCAATCGCAAGACGATGTCCACGTTTTCGTCCCCGAGACTACATCGATGACAATGGTGAATTATGTTGCAGACAATTTTAGGTAACTTACTGCTTCTCAAAAGACGAGCCCGACTGACCGTTGCAGCCGCCGTGTCCAACAGCCCGTGAAGGTGTTTCACGATGAAGCCCGAAAGAAGTATCGGCTTTGCCCAATCCCTAAGGACATTTTTGCCAACATTTCAACTTTTGGGAGATACTGTTTCACTCGTGGTATGTTGCCTCACATAAAGATTCAGCGTACAATTCTGACGGTTTGAAAGATCAATCTACTCCAGTGACGGTTTCTGCAAGCGATCCGACTATTGGTGAGGGTGGAAAACGAATCCCACGTCCCAGAAACAGTTGGATGCTGTACCGCCAAGCCAAGTCGCAGCAAATCATTGCGCAGCACGAAGGACTCACTGCTGGAGAGCTTTGTGAGTAGCATCTGCCATAAGCAAGTACGGTGCTGACGTGAAATATAGCCACGATTATTTCCAACATGTGGAACAGTGAGACTCCAGAGACACAGGCTTACTGGCGTAAATTGGCCGAGGATGAGGATGCCGAGCATAAACGACTTTACCCTGGATACAAATACTCTACAAAGGGAGGACGCGATAACTAGCGGCCTTGAAACATGTGTTGATTTAAGCCAGACAATGGCGAGAGATCAGTTCAAGAAGCATGTCGATACACATTAGGTCCACATCCTGTTGTTTTATAATGGCAAGTGTATAAATGGTATCTTCATGGGGCCAGGGAGCAGATGTAATGTGCGCTAGGAAGGTGTATCAGGATGAGTTGACAGGCTGGCATCTGGTGACTTAGCAGAAGCCATATCACAGTATCGGATCAAATAGAACCGACTGTACAGCTTGCAACGTACCTGCGCTGTTGACTGTTACACTGGTTTTTGGTAACAAGGCTCCTATTAGTATCAACGGCTAGCTAGATACATAGTTAGCCGATGGACAACGTAATGCGTTGTCTGATAGGTAGTGGAAATCATCAAGGTCAATCACTGAACTTCCTTTGCCATGCTACATGTGAAATGTATGCTTGCTTTGGATTCAACACCGGCACACTGGTGGAAACTATACCGTCCACCTTGATAATCATGTCCTATTGCAACTACTCATCTCTTGCTTCCGTCTACTCTACATTTGATCACCAGTGTACTCTTCAAGCGAGTAAAATTTGTACGTCTTTAAGCACTTAGTCACCGCGAACAATCCAAACATGCTTTCCCAGGACTACGGCCCATAGTCTAATCAATTGTATGTGTGTCTAGTACGTCCAGCAAGATGTACTGCTAATGCCAAGGTCTCAGTCATGAACCACTCCAATCACTGCTCCAGATGAATGTACCGCAACGCCACTCTGAGTTCCTCTCCTTCTCTCCTGACGGTCCCAGTGGACGCGGGCAAATGTAAAAGGAACGACCTGTCGATGGAATTAGCTTTCAAGGTTTGACGTTGTGTCGGCAGCCAACATTGCAGCCACAGCGTTGTGTAACGGGAACGCCACTGCATGCACGTTGGATCAGTTGCCGTTGTGAGACGTACCACAATTGACTCCCGGTTTCTTGGTAGTAAGGCTGATGCAGGGTTCGTCATGCTCGCATCTTGGTGCAACCCTCTTTCCCAGCAACTTGGACCATGACTCCTTCGCTTCTATTGGGTCGAACACTCTGTCGGAAGAGTCGGGCTCGTTTCCGCGTTGAGAGATCCTGAGCGGTGACCGCTCTGTGAGCATAGCTTCTGGGGTGTTTGGCTGTTGCGGACTGGCTGCTCCTCGTGTCGCGACTGTTGGCTTCTTTGTTGGGGACGGCGTAGAACTTGCCGCCACTCGCTCCGACTTGCCATCTTGAGCCGCCGGCGCTTTGGGCTTGAAGAACCCTTGTAGCGTGCGTTGACCAGGCGCCACCTTGTTCTTGAGATCTTTGGCACCTACCAAAGACTTGGTCTTCTTGAGTGGTCGGCTTGTCGTGTCGGTGACAGACCCGGGCCTTTTGGCGTTTAGTGGAGAGACGGACTGTTTGGTTGAGCCAATAGTCTCGCCCAGTTTTGGTATGGAGATGGCGCTGGTCTCAGGCCCTGAAGCTCCATCTGACTTTTCCTTGATCCCTTCAGAGTTGCTATCCCCGTTCGTTGAAGACTTTGTAACAGCTTCTGGATTCGCTGGTTCTTGTGGAGGGGCGGCTGAGGCGGCTTTCTTTGTGAACATATCGCGGATGCTCCGACGCCGGTCAAACTCTGGTATTAGCTTTGCAGACAAAGGAAGAAGATCCTTCGCATTCCAATCTCGAAGGCGCCTTTCGCCATGAAACATGCCAGGTGGGTTCATCATTTCCGGTAAAGCACGCTCTTCACCGCGTACTATTACTTTGTCCGAGAAAGTGGCAAAGACCGGACAATGATCAGATCCCATCAGGCCCTCCTGAATATTCGAGAAGTTGAACCAGCTCTTGATGCCGTCGCTGCATAAGACGTAGTCGATCCGACTGCCATTGTTGGCAGGCCGCGTGTTGCGCTTTGTATCCCAGCAGGTATTCATGCCAGCTCGCTCAGGATGAAAGTAGCGACACAAGTCCCAGAGGACAGGAGCTTGGCGACCTTGATCCCTCTCACCTAGTACGCTCCCTTCAAAGATGAGCTGGTTGAAGATGCGGCGCGCCGGCATGTTCATCCATTCGCTCAGATCAAAATTCCCTTTGCGAAGCGTCTCTGAGACATTGGTAGAATCCACTTCGGAGCGAACGATGTTGAGATCGCCTGTGAGAACGACTTGCTTCCCTGCAGCGACAAGGTTCCGTATCCTGACATCAAGCGCTTGAAGGAAACCAAGGCGGAAATCGTCGCGGGTTTCATCGCGGTTCGCGGGACTGTAAATCCCAAAGAGCACAAAGCCTGGGAATTCGAGGATAACACAACGGCCCTCGGAGTCCAGAGTTGCCTCGTCGATGATACCGTCAAGCTGGCCGGGTCGAGGATAGCCGCCGATCTGTTGGTCTTCTGGGAGATCGCGGTATCTAGTCGTGGACTTTGGAGGAGTCAAGATACCGGTGATTCCTTCTTCAGCTCGTATGGGAGCACATGTAGAGTTGCGTGTGTAGATGGCGACGCCAGAGTATCCTGAGAGTGTGTTAGGAGATGCCTTTGAGAAGAGGCAGTGTCTCACCTTTCTTATGCTTTGGCAAGCTGAAGAACACATCCCATCCTGAGACGAGAACCATTTCATCGAGTAAATCCTTTTGTTGGATCTTGGTCTCTTGCATGACAACAATGTCCGCTTCTAGGATATCGAACATAGACTGGATGGTGGTGAGTTGAAGGGTGTGAGGAATCGGGTGTAAGGTGTGAAAGGAAGAAGCTTACTTGGAAGGTTCTCTTTTCCCTCCAAGGTTGATAACCAAAAGGATTCCTGAGGCTTCCTTAGTGCTGTGTTGTGACTGTGATTCACTGTGACTAACCTGATGCCGTTGACTGCAGAAGGTGTTAGTGTGAGGGCCTCGGAAGAAGTGGATGAACTCACCATTCCAAGTGGTAAGCCGAAACGCCATGATTTCAAAATTCAAAGTTTTGAGATTAACGATGAAAAGTTATTATGAGTGAACAGAAACTAATATCATGAGAGCTTCACGGCTCATCTCGGGATATTGATAACCTTGTCGTCATGAGTTGAAGTGTGGAAGGATTCGGTACGAGAGAGGGAAGAGGCAGCAATTGAGAGCATTCAAGGAGATTTACGGTATCAGGGGTTTTTGAAACAGAACTAATGAGAAGTACAGAAGATTTGAGTCTGTCTATATAGGGTGTTGCTCCCTACAGAACAATACACTCGAGTATAAGACGTCGCGATCCTTGCAATAACGCCGAGCTCCACCGCGTGGTGTTCAGCCTTCAACAGCGCGCCTCCAGCACGAGGTCACGTGCACACGAACTCCGGCTGGGGAAATTTGGTACCTTACAATTGAGGCAGCTTTCATTGGCGGTTCTAACCGAGCTCGTCCAAGAATGACCTGATCACAAACTTGCTTAGACTCACCAACCGTCAAAGCGAACAACAACATCCACGATGTCCGCCGTCCGATTCACCCGCGCCGCCACGCGCGCTACCGCCCAGCTTCGCGCTCCCGCCCAGCGCCGATTTGCCAGCACACAGAACGAGTTCATCAAGGAGCGCCAGCACATCAAGGAGCACGCTGCTGGTACCACTGGTGAGTCGACAACCGACGACATCGAATTGGGTCAATTGGAAGCATGAAGCATAGTTGCTGACGATGAACAGAACTCTGGAAGAAGATCTCCCTCTAGTACGTCCGAACTCGATCCGTTGAGTGAATTACGAACCCGGCATCGAATCCGGGGTATCGAATGTTGAAGACGACGAGATTGCGGTGATGGGCTGGGATAGCAGTAGCTAACATGATTGAAGCGGTGTCGCCCCCTGCCTTATCGCCGCCGGTGCCAACGCCTACTGGCTCTGGAGCGAGCACTGGGAGCACTGGTCTCACATGCCTCCTCTGGAGGAGCGCACCGAGTACCCTTACCAGAACATCCGTACCAAGAACTACCAGTGGGGTAACGGAGACAAGGTGAGTCTGAATGGAAACCCCTGGTTGTCTTGCACGTTACTGACATCTTTGCAGACTCTCTTGTAAGTTGTGACATCATTGTAGTTGAAGAAGTTTGGACAGCTCCAGTGAAGCTATAATAAGCTTGGATATCAGCTTTAGGCTATCAAGCTCGAAACTTTCTTGCTCTACGATTTCAAGAGATTAAGTACTAATATTGTATAGCTGGAACGACGAGGTCAACTACCACAACAAGGATAAGACCGCCTAAGTATGATCTGTTGATAGTTCATACGTTAGACAATTGCTGGACCACCCTTTTATGGACTGCTCCCTCTGGAGATGCCTCGTACATGTTCCCTAGACTCGAATTGACCGATTGTTGAAGTAATGTGCTCAGAGTCAAGCGTGAACTAAACAAGGCGAAGCTGGTCACGTCGTGTCTCGTACAGACAGAGCCTTGTAACTGCCATTGAGTTTATCTGCTCATCTTGGAGTTTCTGTTACACGTTTCTAAACCTTTACTCGTTGTCTCTTTCCAAGTACTGACCTACCATGTCTACTACATGTTAGATATCCTAAATATCCTCAAAAACTCTCCTAAGTTTATGAGGTATATAGTCTAAATGGCTATTAGTTATTGTCTAAAATTTGCGAATTATCGTCTAAAGTTTATCCTGTTTATACTAAGTTTTACCTCAGTTTTATGGTAATATGTTCTAAATATCCCTTTAAACTTGTCTAAAGTCGTCTAAACTTGTCTAAGGGAAACATTGTGGTTGTCTTGCATCGTATTATTATGTCCTTACACTCGAGATTTATCATGAGATCAACCCTAGCGCTCTCTGTTTGCTCTAGTATAAACGTGTGATTCATCATCACGTTGGAAAAGGTTATTTGGCTGTTGTATTACGTCTTGTTCCTGAAATATGACCTCCAGCTTTGACGTCGCGATGCAGCCCCCACCAACTAAGATTGTGTCATCCCACTTCAATAGCGTCCAACGGAATCTTCCGAAGAAGCTCCGGCTAAACAACAAACCCCCTACAATACAGCAGCAATACAGACGCGCCGGGCAGCCATAATTGGTCGAGCAATTAAAGTACCATTCACCAGGAATTTGTCACTGAAAAAGATTGGAGAAATACAATATCTACGAGGTATTTCTTAGCTAGAGGTAGTTGATATCTTCGGCAAGAGCGACCTTCGGGCATCTGGTTAACTTTTGGGCAGGCGCGTTTGGGTGCCGTGTAGAGCGTCGCTTGCCTCTGGACGAATCACTCCCTGTCATCTACCATTTCTTTTTCTTGAAAATCTCTCCTCGTTAAAGTCTTTTGATTCATGGTTCGCAACCATGGCTCGATATCTCAACCCGGCCAAAGTCGGCCTTCTTGCCCTCGTAGAGCTCTATGTTGAAGGTGCCGTGCCGAGTGATGCCATCCTGCCTGTGCTATCCTTTGTCACTTCTCATCTGATGGACCACACTCCTTCAAAAGCATCCGCTAACCAGTCTGAGCGATGGAGCAAGGCAGAGCGCACTGTCGGGCTCGTCATCAGCATCAAAGATTTCGAGAAACTCCTTGGAAGTTACCCCTTCCTGATGGGCATGCCTGGACGAAGATTATGGGACCAGTTTCTCGGCAAGCTTTGGGATATCAACTCCTTAGATGCCCTCCACAACTTTTTCGACAATCTGTCTGAGATGCTGGCAAAGACAAAAGAGGAGCGAAAAAGACTGGCTGAATTAGGCCTGCCTATAGAAACAGAGGAAGGCATCAAACTCTCGCCAAACTCTCCCTTTGGAACATTCGTACGGAGAGCAAGACTTGAATACCAACGACTACAATTCCACGACTGTACAGAGTTGTGGAAACATTTTGTGCGATATCGACAACCAACTGCCTCTTATCTAAAGCGCAAAATCCCGGGATTTGGGCGACTGAGTTTTGACAATGTCCTTTTGATGGGCGAACAAGAGGACTGGGATCACCAGAGCGTTATGGCATTGGCCTCAGTTGCTTACGGTGACATGCTCACAGGAGACCAGAGCGGGTCACTTCCTGTGAGTACTGACGATATTGAGAGTCTCTTGGAGTTCCAGATCGAACAGATGCAGAGTAAGAGACCCCCCGATTACCTTTGTTCATGGGTGCTAATTTGACCAGAGTTTGGCAACAGGGTGCCGCTTGAGATCCGCCATCAGTTCCATGACCTACTCAACGATAGTTACCTTGTCCCTAGTCTGACACACTACCTCAAGTAAGTTGGCAATTGTCACTGGCAGCTTACATGACCTCTAACAGCAACAGGTTCCTTGACGCGTGGAGAGCTGGGGACTATCCCACCGCATTCGATTATCTTCACAGGTACTTTGACTACACCATGCAGAATCGAGACCGCTTGTTCTACCAGTATGCTCTGATGAACCTTGCCGTTCTGCAAGCCGACTTTGGCTGTCACAAAGAAGCAGTAGCTGCCATGCTCGAGACCGTGTCGACAGCCCGAGAGAATCGCGACATGACGTGCCTCAACTTTGCTTTGAACTGGCTCTTTCACTTTGGCCGCGCACATCCCGACCTTGTCCAGAACTTGGAATCTAATAGTATGCTTGGTACTGGCAAGGAAAGCTTGGCCTTTCTTCGAGTTAAAGCGAAGGAGACAGGCATGTGGACGCTGTGGAGCTCGGTTCTACTCAGCGAAGCCAAACTCGGGCTCCTCAACGGTGATAGCGTGGCTACGGCGTTTGAGTCTATAGTTCGAAGCTCGCACATTATTGTCGAGAGGAACATGAAGAACATGTTTGGTTCACATTTCTCGCTCACTTCAGCTCTATGGGATAGGCTTGGGCTGTCAACGCTTTCGTCAGCCACTTGCGAGGTCTTCCTGAGATGCCATGCCCGCAACGCCATATTTGACGATGAGCTCAAGCTGACTTGCCGCCTTGCTCTTTTATTAGCATTGCGTGGTCGTTATGTTGAGGCATTAAGCAAGTTGGAACAATTGGAAGAAAACTCTCTCAGGTCTTGGAAGCCAAGCCAATACTGGCACAAGTATCAAGGAATCATCAAACTGAAGAGAGATCTACATCACAACAACCTGGAAGGAGCCGAGAGACTGCTATCTCAAATAATACAGTCCAAGATGGACGATCTTGAACCTGACATGGCGTTTTTGGTCGATACTCTACATATCGACTATCTGACTCGTCGAGGAGACCTTCAAGCAGCGTTTTCCAAAGTTGATGACATGATGTCCCAACTCGAAGACGAAAAGAAGGACGTCGTTCTTCGTGTTAAACTACTTTTACTCAAGGCCTCTCTCCTCGACAAGTGTGGCCGGCCTCAGAGAGGGTTCACAACCGCCATGCGAGCTGCAAGCATTTCGTGGGGAGCTCGTCTGATTCCTTGTCTCTGGCAGGCGATCGGATGTGTGTCGAACATTCTGATTTCATTGGGAGAATTCGGCGCGGCTTCTCAACTCTTGCTGGCTATCATTCCCCGCTCTTTAGAGTGCGAGACCGCAAGCCTGGCAGCTCAACTCTACTGCTATCTTGCTGATGCGTACATGGGTGTTGCTGGTAAATGCGAGCCCAAGTCGTCAAAACGAACGGAATACATGACAAAGGCTCTCGCAGCTGTACAAAAGTCTTTCGACCACTACTCAAGTATTGAAGATATCAACATGCAATGTCAAATGATGGCGAAGAAGGCCATGATCATGAAGTTAACGGGAGATTTGACATTGGCGGCAGACTACGCTGCGGCGTATGTATCACTCAAGAAGACAGCTGAATCACTCAGCCATGGAGGGTAATGATTGATGATTACAGGGATAAATGCACGTGTACCACGGGAAACAACAACATATGGAGTTCATTATACCTTTCTTTATACAGAGACCAACGATATATCAGTCAGTCCATAGAGGCTCATCCAAGGGCATCAAGTCTATAAATACATGTGCAATATCATCCTGTCCCATGGCTAGGATCTACCACCGTACCTTTTCACCCTTTTTATTTCTCAGTTCACCCTCTTCTGAAATAACGGAAGCTTGAGGCTCTTCCGTTATGTCCGCCTCACTTGCGTCGTTGGTGGCCCAGGCTCTTTCGATACAAAGCTCAAAAGGACCATCGACACGGTCTGTCAGTCCAACACCAACAGTCAGTACCTTCTGTCGCAACATTTCAGTCTGCGGTTCCACAACGAAGCCATGGTTCGTTCTAACAAAGTCGTTCCATTTGATTAGCACAGTTTCCCACTGACCCGGGCGTTTCGGAAACAGTCGATGCTGGTGCAGGTCTGAGGGCTCAACACTCTCTGTCTGCACATTGACAAAGTAACTGCGGCCATCGGATTTGACACGCAGGGCGAGATAGATATAGGGATCGATATCCCACATTGAACGACCAAACATGGTGGGTCTTTGGTCAGGGGACCGGAAGCCAGCGAAGCCTGTACGTTCAATGTTGGGACGGTCGTCTGGGAGGCGAGTAGAGATGTTGCCGTAAAAGCGGGCATATGCGGAGGGTGTCTTTGAGCTGGCGCTCGACTCGGTAGACTTTTGGAAGTCAAAGTTGCTTTGTGAGAAACCGCCAATGGTTTTGTCGGACATAACAATGCAGTCGTGAACGCTTTCGGGGGCATTGAAGTCGTATAGAGGCTTGGGCTGTGTAGTGCCTTTGATAGTCTCAAAGCTCACGGCTGCCATGGTTAGCTTTACGTTTGTTCCGGAGAGTAATATGATATACCTATTCGCGTGCGCCTCTTCAGCTCGTCCATGCTCCGGCCAAAGAAGTTCCTCGACAGGAGCGTATGCGTGACCCTCATGATGGGCTAATTATTTTTATGGTTGGGTAGAATTTCGAGTCGATGTCCAAGCTGTCGCAAGCTTTCGTAGAGCCCAATTGGCTCACCGGGAGTCGGAGAACATGGGGTTTAGTCGTGAGAGCAGCTAAAGCTGTGATAGTGAGCCTTCGCTCGTAGAATGCGCTGTCGAGCTATGATGCTGGGCGTAGTGTTGAAACTCTGCCCATATGGAAGGAACGAAACATTGACGATTGGCACCTTGTACCCTGTGCAGATTGTGACATCCGCAGCCCTCAGGGTTCCAGAAAAAATGTCCGCTAACAGCATAAGGGATGAAATTGCTAGGACATCCTACGCCGCTTAGACTATACTCCTTAGGCTGTTTATTTCTGTACCCTAAGACTTGGGGGGGGTCAATTTTTCTGCTACCGAGTAGGCAGCCAAGTCAACCCCCACTTTGACCTGACCACCCTGTGTGTCGTCTTCGGCATTTAATTGTTCCGTCATCGGCTCAGAATCCATGAAATTCTTCAGTGGCAGAAGACTATGATGGCCGAAGCTTAGCTCGAGCTCGATTATGACCCTGCGCCGCCGGTAACTACCGGGTGTCTATCCATACCTATTCTGAGCGTTTCGACATTTCGGTTTAGACAAAAAAAAAGTAAAAGAGAGGTCCGCCAATGTCTTCCTCAATAATAGCGCTGCGCCCGGCCATCTTGCGCCAGAGCGTTCTCGGAGCGACGAGGGTACAATGCCGATACATGTCGATGCTCTCCCGGGAGAGGATGTTGCGAGAGATGCGAAGGGCGGCTACAAAGGACTCCAAGAAGACCGACGTTGAGTCAATGTCTGCGATTCAGAAGAAGGCCAACGACGAGTACTTCAAGTCTGGCGGCGGCCCATTGTTTCCTGGTGAGTGGAAGATGGAGGGGAGGAATGGACGAACCTTCTGGCCATGGTAGTCTAGCGAGAGACAAGAGCTAATGGTGTAATAGGCACTTTCGTCCCTCTCCCCCTCTCACGATACCCCTCCGGCATCTCCAGCGCTCTAAACTACACATGGTACCGATTCCGCCAGTGGGGAATCGAATTCCTCTCTCTCCTTCAGTTCAAGCTCAAGTCTATGCCTGGCTGGACGACACAGCCCAAGTGGAAGATTGGCCGTGGCAAGATTGCGCCCACCGCGAAGAACATGTACATGGAGATGCTTGGGGCGTTTGCTGCCGGCGACAAGACTACCATCAACAACCTATGCCTCGGCCAATTTGGAAAGAAACTCACTGCTGCCATTGACCGTCGCAACGCTGGCGAGCGTGTCACATTTGAGCTCCTCAGTCTCAACAAGTCGTTGCTCTATCCTCGCGTGGTAGCACACCAGGTTCACAACATCAACCCTCACGACAAGGACAACTGCACAGAACAAGCCGTTATCGCAATCGCCTCAACACAACGTGTCGCAAAGTACAAGAAGCCTTCCGATCAGCTCATCCCTGGTAGCACAAAGGTGCAAGACAAGCTAGAGTACGTGGTGCTCTCAAGGCAAGTCAACGAGAAGACGTTCCAGTCCACGCCATGGCGAATCTGGGGCACTGTCCCTGCCACAACGCTTGAGTCATACCAAGAAGAGCAAGACTGGATCATGAAAGAGCAGGCCCAGCGCGCTGGATGGAAAGGTCCTCTGAAATAAAAGGATCGAATTGTATACTACAAGTGACTGGTGCTCACGATGAATGAGGCGGACAAGGGGGGGGGGACGTGTAAAACGACAGTGTATATTGTACGAGGAGCATAAATGTACTATAAAATAGCATTGGGGCCGGCGAACGGATGTTTGCAGACTACTTCTCCAATTCAAATTTGAATAATTCACATTTGAGAGTCCACCAGGGGTTGTACTTTGATGTCTGACACCTCATGGAATACCGCGTTCTATGTGAAGTCGAGTTTGGCAAACTTGGTAACTGTCACACCACAAACTGAGAAGAACGTAGATATACGCAAAAACGATGTAACATTCGAGGCTCCAACAGAGCTTCACTAGCAAGAAACGATTTAACCAAACTAAACATACTTTTGCCACAGATCCCGAAGATGAGATCAACACTGCACCGATGACTATAAGTCGATGTCACTCCCCAATGATGAAACAGAATCCAGCGGCATCTGTTCGAGGTTTTCTTAGAAGAACTTGCCCGTGGTCTGAGACACAAGATTTTCAGAGGGGGTATCGTCCTCCCTGCTGACGGGACGAAGATCCAGGGGACGGTCCAGAGCATCAAAGTGATGTCCACGGACCTTGGCATGCACGTACTGGAAAGTGATGCGGACAATCATAGCACCACAGCCCCAAAGGAGACTGCCAACAGGTGCAGCGACAAAGGCGCCAAAGGCACTCCAGTCGTTGCCGTACAGACCCTTCTGCACAAGGAGAAGTTCTCCAGCCTCTTTGGCGTTGCCGTAGTAGACACAGCCAAAGATGAAGACGGTCAAGATACCACCGAGGCCGCCAACAACAACCTCGAAGCCGCGCCACCAGTAGAACTTCTCGACGAGGCCAATAACAAGGACAGGGATGGTGGCCGCAGAGATGAGATCGGTGATGAGCCAGATCTGAAGAACAGAGGGGGCCTTGAGAGCAATGGCAATGACGGGGATGATGATGAGCACTACAATGGCTCGGATGTACCAGATATTGAGCTTGTTGCGGAAGAGATCGTTGGAGCCTGACGAGACCATGGCAGACTGAAGACTGTCAAAGGCAGCTGTGCTCATGGTGACGACCATGACGAGAACGATACCAACGACCCAGCTGGGAAGAGTCTCGAGAAGAACGAAGAAGGCAACCGAGCCAGAACCGGCTTTGTCTGCAAGAGGCAAGGCTCCCGACCAAACAGCGATGAGACCAGTGGAACCAACAAGGGTAAGAACACACAGGATAACAATTGTGGCAATGGTGGTTCCAATTCGAAGATCCTTGTCTGTCTTGGAAGCAAAGGTTCGCAGCCAGAAGGACGAAAGGAAGAAGTCGTTTGTCAGAACGGCAACAGGAAGGATGTACAGAAGCTGCCAGCCGAGCAGGTTGGGCTTGGTAAGACCAGACTCGTCGATGAGAGGTCGCTGGATCTCAGTCTTAGCGCCAATGGTAATGGCAGCGATGATGACAAGACCAATGACCATGGTACCTTGAACAACGTCGGTCATGAACGAGATCCTAAATCCTCCAAGGGCTTACAGAGTTAGATGATAGGTTCGGCCTGCGAGAATAGGGAAGACCTACAGGTATAGATAGTAGTGATAGCACACTGAACAATCATGACTGGGAGGGGATCAAGGCCGGTCAAGGCTTGAACCACCTGTCCGATGGCCGAGAGCTCGGAGACCATGTATAGGAACAGAGTTACCATTGACATGAAGCTCAAGTACAGCATAGTAATAATGCCATATCGCTGTCGAGTCCACTCGGTGAGGACGAAGCCCTCGGGGCATCGGCGTCGGATGATGGGACCAAGGTATCCAAAGATGAGCATAGGCAGCGCGGACGCAAGAGCGTACACCATCATACCCTGCACACCAGAGATGGTGGCCAGCTCGGGATACGAGAAGAGAATACCGGAACCGAGAGCTACAAGAGTCAGTTGTCATTCCAACGTGTTTGGGGGAGGGCAGAGGATGGAGTTTGGAGCGGCAACACTTTTCCCACGCAAGCATTAACTTGATCGAGTATTTACGGTACAATCTCAGCTTCGTCGTCGCACGCCAGGATCTCTCCGGAAGACACATGTGATGAACAAGTGTTCCGGGGTTGGATCAAGACGATACGCCAACTCAGCGCCCGTAGTGAGCCGCATCCTCTCCCCCCAGCCTCCCGAGATTGCCTCTCTGGAGCAGGTTCGAGTAAGCCAGGCTCAGAAGAGAGGATATTCTCGACTGAGCCTGGGAAATGGGTTAGTAGCAACAGAGTTCCGAGGCAAACTCGGGTGGTTTGAAAGGGGGGAAGAAGAAGACGATCTTTTTCATTCAATGTACGAACCTGCTCGTTCATTCTTGATTGGTATACTCGACCATGAGAAGTATCAGGTTGGATGGATCTCTTGCGAGTCATCACAGCCGTCTTCTGTACGACTGCGCAAGTCTTTGCTGTCATTTTGCTGTTGGGTTTGCATTTGCTACCGCTCCGGAGTACTGTAGTGAGAGCTGCAGTAGCTCTACTCACCGGAAGCGATGAAGTTGAGGGCCAGAGGGAAGGCTGTGAGGAGTGGTTAGTGAGAGGTCTTTAGATGGGATATGGTGGTAGTGTGAGATGCTCGTGAAAGACTCTGTCAACGTAGCTAGCGCCTTGTGTTTGAACTGTCAAGAGCATCTCAAATGTTGGAAATTTCTGACCCGTCTGAGTTCCGTTGCCTGAGAGAAAGTCGGCTTTGGACTGATTTCTCATCTTCCAAGCGATTCCAGTTCCCATGATTCTGTTTTAACTGTCAGCGTTGATGATGATGATGATGATGATGATGATGAGCGAGAGTCGGATAACAAACAGGAAAGCGCCATAAGTGACGTAAATTACGGCGTTTGAAGCCGCAAATGATGGAAAACCCATTGCGTGAGGCTTTTAATTTATGTCGTTTCGAGTTGGTTATCGCCGTATGACGAGGATAGTGACACAAAAAGGGAGAGGAGTAAGGATGAAATCTGTTGTCCAAGACAATAAATAAAATAAAAGTCGCGCTGGTCTGGACTGACTATTTATTTAGCGTTCAAGAAAGAATATGTCCTATTCCCGATCGAGTAACGTTCTATCGCCAAATTGACTGTAAAGAGGACTCTGGCCAACACTTTTGGGTCTTTTAATGCTTGTCTTTTCTTCCCATAAGAGAGTGGGGGTCATCAGTCCGTAGTTATCCATTATAAACCGCCTGATGTGATGACTGATGTATTATCCACGATAACTGATCGGCTGATAACTCATAGAACCAATTTACCTGAGATATATCACATCATATCATATAGCGATTTCGGCCCTTTTATTCTTCTGGCTCAATGGCTCTTTCTATAGAGTAAGAGTAAATATCATTCACATATCATATCGTATCACATCTACAATAGAATTGAGGGACAGGACACAAGTTTTGGTGAGAACAGAGTTCTCTTTTTTTTCTTCTATATAAATCCATACACTGTTGGTATTACCAACCTGAGCGCCTCCTCTCCCTGGGCCACACTCTTAGCCTCATGTGCCATTTTGGCACCCAACAACATCTGTCTGTCTCGTGGACAACAAGGCCCATCTGGTGTTGGGAAACTGGGAGGGAGCAAAAAATTAGTCGCAGCGCCACCATCGCCGGGTGGACTTATGCTGATATGCTTCAAAAAAAAAAGTTGAAGGGACTGGTATTACTAGATCGAAAAGTTAGTGCTGGGGAAATAAACGCGAGCAAACATACTTACGTGCATCGTCAAAAAAAGAAACCGAAGGAAAGATGGCGGCGGTCGAGATCCTCACCCGACATGGTCGTGCCTGCTGCCGCTACAACTAGGCGTTGTAGCGGCGGTATCGTTCCGCCTCGACACGCTGTCGCCTCTGGTGAGGGCTCTCGGCGGCGGGAGCGTACGACGCGTAAGGGTTACCCTGAGGATCCCCTTGCTGGGATCCTCGGTACTGAACCCGAGGGCTCTGGTACCTCACAGTACGATCGTCGTAGGCGGGTTGAGTGTATCCATAGTATGGTGTCTGGACACTCTCCCCGAAGGGAACCTGCGGCTGGGCTCGGTACATAGCGCCAGCACTCTCGCCATAGAAGGTCTGGTTGTGGACCTGATTGTGAACCTGGTAGTGAGCCTGAGGGTGATTCTGATAGACTCGATGAGGCGCTTGGTACTGAGCCTCATGCTGGTGGGACGGATAGCCGTAGAAGTGAGCATTGCTCAACTGCGCAGCAACGGACTCAGGTACAGCAACATAGACCAGACCTCCGGGAGGAGGAGGAAGCGCCGGCGTCATCATTTGTGCCTGCAGTTGGGACCCAGCATAAGAGGAAGGACTAGACGCTTGGTGGATGGATGTCTGGTTAGATGACTCGGGGCTGTGGTAGATGATAGATGCTTCGCTCTTGAACGAAACTCTCTTCTTCACCTTGAGGTTCTCCTCTGACTTGTGGTCTTTGTTGACCTCCTTGTAAGCAAGTTCGTTTCGCTTCAAGTTCTGTTCGGATAGACAGCCACGTCGGAGTTTGGTCCTGCTCTCGGCCTTCTTCTCCTTGAAGCCTTCCTCTTCCTCTGAAGAGCCAATAGTTCGCCACGAGCTGGATCCGTCACTGCCTGTAACCTCAAGATCTAAGGCTGGTGCGGTTGGGAAGAGAGCAGAAGGGCCACGACGGTGCCCTTTGACAACATCATTCTTCTTGTCTTCGACCGCTGTCTCGCATCGATCAATGGCATGTTGAGCAGCCGATGAGAATCTATAAGACACAGAGCGGCTTCCTTGGGTAGCCAAGCGCTCAGCGAAGGATCCGATTTGAGTATCGTGAGGTTCGTGGTGAATAGGAGATGATCCAGCAGGGGAGAAGTACTCAGGAGATGCCTCAATGAATTGCGATTGCCCCCAGTGGACATTGTTGCCGGTGACGTTCGGTCCACTCACTTTATCGGGAGAGTTAATAGGAGTGTACTCATCTAGTTCGCCAGCGCCGAAAGCGAGCATCTTGTTGGGGGAAAGGAACGCACGTCGGGAGTGTTCGGGTTGAACTGGCAATGGGCGGGCGTTCTGGGGAATAGGGGGGATTCTATCGCTCGACTTCATGTGGTTGTGGTTCCTTTGTTGGTTAATAGGTGCATCGACAGCCATAGATACAGAACGACTAGGCGCAGCAATAGGGGCAGCAGCCATAGGCACTGAGCGGTTATGATGACCAAAGCGTGTAGCAGCCATAGATACAGATCGGTTATGCTGGTTCAAGTGTGTAGCAGCCATAGGTCCTAAGTGACGAGGCTGGGGTGTAGCAACCATAGATCCTAGGCGGCTATGGTGGCCGTGGTGTTCGACGGGTGCAGTGGTATCCACAGATCCTGCGCGGCTGTGGTTTGTTTCATGATCGACAAGTGTAGAAGATGTAGAGTCTGCACTGCAATGGTCGTTCTGTTGATCCACAGCTTCAATAGCCACAGAGGAAGAACGGCCAGGACGCAGGTGCGGTACCAGTGGAAGTGGTCGCATCGACTGTGAGACCGAGAAGCTTCGTGTATCGCGAGGAGGCCTGGTTCGCCTTCGCTCAACTCGCAAGATGGAACCCTCGACATGTGTTCCGTTCTAGAGTTATAAGTTAGCAACTTGAGAGTTGAGGAATTAAAGGAGTTGCAAGACTTACGAACTGGCGCACAGCCTCATCAGGGGCATTTGGGCGCTCGAATTCAACAAAGGCATAGACATTAGGAGCTGGGATAGTCAGTTGGGTAGTCAGATAAAGACGATTGGGTTCCTTACCACCTCCGTTCGCATCAGGAATATTGCGAAGATCAACAGAAGCAACGTCTCCGCACTGAGAAGCCAGCTTGTTGACAAGTCGCTCGTCGGTGTGTGCAGGCATGTTGCCCATGAAGATAGAGCGACGATTCTTGTCATAGATCTCCATGAAGGTTCGGTCACCAGAGGTGCGTTCGGAAGGATCTTGGCCGATCTTAGGGTCATACAACATGATGATAAAGACATCAGAGTGGCCGAAAGACTAAGACGTTATTAGAAATGTTCTCTCTTGTAACTCTTAAAGACTGAACTTACTTTGATGACGTCTCGCTTAGGATCGAATCTCTCATACTGTACCATCATGGATGGAGACACATGGAGCTTGATTTGGACTTTATAGTCCAAAGTTTCGATCTTGGCAATCTTTCCATATGGGGAGAAAATGTTGTAGGCATCATCATATTGAACTGCGCGTTTGTCCTTGCGGAAGATGATGTAGGATACTGGAGGATAGTTAGCAGTGAGTTGAAATTACAAGGGGAAATACCATACAGTTTCCTCCGCACTTTTCCAGGCGAGGATAGCGACCCATGATTTCAAGACCACTTGCGTGCTGTAAAGCAAAGTCGGCATGTGTGCGTTCCTGGATTACAAGTTAGTTATGCATTACAGGAGCCATTAATAGAAGTTGCAGGCCAACTTACGGTGAACTGAGCAAAAGCGTAAGGCATAAGTCGTCGATCACGCTTCACTTTGATAAAGACAGTCCCGTATTGACCAAAGAATACAGTGAGGTCTCTCTCGATGGTTACATCATCGACGTTCTGAGGGAGACTTGAGAGACAAGTTAGCAGTTGAACAAATTGAGTAAGTCAACATGTTACTTACTTGGCAACGAAGAGACAGGCCTCAGCGGGATATACGGCCTGGGCGTCAAATGTCCTGCGGGATCTGGTGAAGGGTCGAGGGGCTTCATCGGTGGCAGCAGACTGGATCTGAGATTCGCTGTGTTGAACGCTCTGGAAAGGGGTTGTCTCAGCTTCCTGGTTGTGATCGACCTGAGATGGGGGATATCTGGTAGAGTTAGCAAGTCTCTCTTGGCTGAAACTTGCAACTGATTCAACAAACCCCCAGAACGGCTGGACGCCGTCATCGTAGTCCTCGTTGAACTCGGGTGAATTGTAAGCCGGTTTGGTAAGAGCGGGAAGACTGAACTTTTGTTAGTAAGGCTCAGATAGAGGAGAACCATAAATCAAATCATACCTTTTGGCGTTCAAGAGAAGGTGAGAAGGTGAGCCTGAAGTTTGTTAGCTTACTATTCTTAAAGTATAGTATATAGTAAAGAACGACAGCTAAGAGACATAGGCTTTCAGGGGTCTGATATCGAGAGAGTGCAAAAGCTGTAACTGAGGGGCATTTGATCAGACAACTCGGTAGAACCGACAGTAGTTTGAAATTATTTGCCTGGCTTGCCTTCCAAACCCGAATAGGCGGATTCTTGAAGGGTTCACGAGATACTCCAGGATCATCATACTCGGTGTTCTGCCAGCTTCTGCGCTTGCAGATAGGGAGTAGGAGGAAGAGACAAGAGAATGACGGGCACAAGACGCAAGAGGAGAGTCCATAGTATGGACCAACGCAAGGTTAAACCAGTAGAGAAAGTGGAAGAGAAGGATAAATAAACAACACGAGAACGAAATGAGGATGAAGGGCAATAGTAGGAGAGGCAGTAGCGGACGTAGGAGATGGTCACTTACCCCTAGGTGAGCCAGCATCTGACTGCGTTTCAAAATTGGAGGCGTCGATTCCAAACTCGGCGAAGGCATTCCTCAGCTGCCGGTTTGAAGTCGCCGGCTCCCGCGGGCGACGATAGTCTGGGGGCGACGACATGTTGGTGTCGCCGGAGTGGGTGGTTGCGGCAGAAGGCGAGTGGCTGCGGCAGGATGGTGGTGACAGCAAGATGGTGGCGGCAGCAGGGGGGAGTGTGGTAGCAGCTGGTAAGCGGCAAGGATGTGATGTCAGCTTTGGGTCAAGAGGGAAGAGAAGGGAGAAGGGCAGAGGGGGAGTGCATGGGTGTGGGCGAAGAAAAGGGCGGAATACTTACCTTGGTCTTGGGGTGCAGGTTGTTGTGTGAAGAAACAAACCCCCCACTGGCTCGACGACGACGAGAACTTATAAGGTGACGGGATGAGCGGGGTATATTTCTCCGCCGCATGCACAATATGTAGCTCTGCGTCAGGAGACAAGACGGAGTTCACTTTAGACTATTGTGACGAGACATAGGGGGAAAGTGAATAGCATTGGGGGCACATGCAAGCAAGAACCTCTTCAGAATAGAATAGTATGATCTTGTTTAAAGAAAAGGACACTATGGAAGTAAAGATAAATGATATAACTTACAGCGAACTATGCGATGTTATGGTATGACTTGTTTCTTCGTGTCTATAGGGGCTGTAGTGGGAGTATGGTGGTACTGCAGTGGACGAGGAGTCACTGGCCAGGGGAGCAGACACCATTAGAAGCTGAAACACAATAATCCAGGCGTAGGAATCCGAGTTACCTATGCGACAGGTGTCAGTGGAAACACTACCGTAACTGATACTACAAAGCACTCAGGAGCAGGGAGAGGACTCTATATGTCATTCTAGACTATTGGCAAGGTCTTGCTAACACCATGCACGATGATTCTACTCATACATTTCCGTTTTTATATATTTGTTGGGCAATCGAAGTGGTGAATAGATCTTGGGCTGGTATTCTATCAATGCAGACAAGTGCCGCAACTGTGCAAATACGGGCTGCTGTCGGCCACTACAAATAAACCAGTTAACTATATATCTTCTGCGAGTTTAATAAACGTCAGTGGATGGTACAAGACGTGCATTTCCAGTAATTCTCGTGAAACAAAAGTGAGTCCAAACCCAGAGCATGGAGCTGTATGCTACCAGGAGACACATTGAAAACACGTTTGCAGTTTTATAGTCATAATATTTACATGAACCCCATAAATGATTCATTCGTCAAAGGAAATACTAGCAAACAGTGGCACAGCTAAAAGGTAAAATCCCAAAATAAATACAACAAACGGTGTTTGCTCGTGCCAAACACTCGCCAATAAATATTTATAGCATAAGTATAATTAGCCCAGACTATACTTGAAGCATTATGATGCTATTCTAATTATCCATGCGGATTACCTTGTAAATTTATGTACAAAAACGTTATCGGACCCATTGCCAAAATTCCAGTGCCCTAATTCTACCTCAAGCACGGCCTTACTTGGAATCGCAAATAACCCATGGTAGCCCATCACTATTTCAAAGACAGTTAGTTTCACTATTATTCTTTGTTCATCATGTCGTACTACAGAGTAAGTTGATTCTAAAATTCAAGTGTCATTTACCCCTGTGCAGGCACATACCCCACGACACTCAGCTCTATCTCGACGTTCACACAGTAACTAACACTCATGGCCATCCAATACGCTCAATAAACTTCTTCGGATCCTTGGCTGACCTTTTACTATCGCAGAGTTCTTTATAGTTCATCAAATCGAAGATGTCAGGGGGCGCAAATTCAAACACGAGGATGCTCGACTCAACTCAACACGACCAATCGCCAAAACCCGCCAGTAGTATCTTTCTACCACATGACTACTCGTTACTTTGAGTATAGTGTTTACAGACTACCATCGGCGGATCCTCGAGGGCACTCATATGACAGCTCGGGTGGGATCGTTCAAGCACCCGTCGTCTTGCGAACGTAGCAGAGACCAGGCGCCCACGAGCGCTGCCATCCACGATTGAAGGCTTTTCAAAAACTTGAAAGTCCTACCATCATATTCTCCGCCTCACAAAGCCTCAGAAACTACCAAGAATGGTTTTTTAGATGTTGTGGTTGCAGAGAAAACTGAAATGGCGGTCAAACTTATCGTCCGGATTCCAACACGACGACGGACCGTATGACACTCCACTGTTGTTCATTGACTCGGCAAAAGAGCGCTCAGTAAGCCATCCCTATAGAGAGGACCAAACTGGAACAAATCGATACAGAAACTAATCCATGGTCCAAGAAGGGGCCCCTCCGAACCCTCGACGACACGGAACCAACCAGCAAGGCATGAGCCACTACTTGAACACCACCCGGGAGTCCTTATGTAGTCGACTATGCTTCGGACAGTCGATAGAGAGCAAGAACCTATCCTTGCAGCCCATGGCCTAGAACCACAAAGACACTGCTTCCTTCAGATTCGGTGAGTTGATAATTTCAAGCTTCAGATCGTTGGCGGGACACTTTCTTTAGTACATATAGTCTGACAGTTACTTCTGCCCCAGGCCCTATACTTGTGGAACTCCGAAATACCCGACCCCTTTTGATGAAACCAGAGCGCTGGACTCTTCCCCTACATTCAAAGAAAAAGCTTACCAATGTGGCGGACAAGAGCATGCTATATTATTAGCAATTCTGAGAATAGATGTCGAAGAATTGCAGAAGGGTACTAGGGAGACACAATTTAAGAGTTCCTGTCCGCTGTATAGCTTGAAAGAAACTATCCTCGATACAGCTACTTGGCCGCTTCATAAGAAGAAAATCATCCTACCTACTTCAGCTTGTTCAGCTGTCATCATTACCCATCACTCTTTCAGTGCGTGAGCTTTTCTATCTGTTGACAAGGATTGTGGAACGCCATTATGCACCGCAGTTTGATCGCACACGAGCGCATGGCTACTGTACGGTTGGATTTTACTACCAACTGTAGGCTATAAACGACGTCTTGAACTACCTTGTCTTCTCTTGTTCGTTTGAGCATACTGGTATTATCTCAGGCTGACCACGTCTCAGGGGTTTAGCTTCAGCACGAATACTCATAAGGATATACTTCTGCCGCCATCAAAACCCCCTAATCAGATACTACATTCTTCTTGAGTAGAAACGCTTCTTGACTTACTGTGCCCACGAAAATAATCAATACCTGAGATTGAGTTGAACCCTATGGGCAACGGCCCCTGAGTAATAGATTCGCCTCGAAGGGTCTTGCAAACTAGTCTTGGTACGAAGCCTCAACACAGGAGAACTACCGGTGAATCTCGAATTGACATTAGAAGCTCACAGTCACAAGGAAACAGAGACTGTCATATAGTGTCAGTGGATCGAACACGAATACACAGCCCTGAGTCGACCGCATACGAGTTTCCAAGCAGATTGTCGTTGATTGGCATTATTTCTACTTGAATCCGTACTAAAATGAGGAAGTATAAGATCAACGCTACTTCGACAGGATTCTTCGGGCGTCCCGAACCATTCATACCGTATAGCACTCCTTCTCTGGTACGTTCCTAACCCCGATCAACGGCTATCCTACGATGAAATCCATATCCAAGTTGAAAATCGTATAGAGTAATAACAGTTATTAGTTTGATAGTCAAAGGTATTGAGACGACGAGACGGGACACTCAGCCGAGGAAATGTACGAGATTCGATCTACTGACGATGAATCCATAACCCCTGGGCTATACCTTTGATTCTTTATATATCTTTGAGAAAATAAAGGCCCTGGCACGATTGATCTGATCAGCTGGACCTGCTCGAAAGCTGAACATTGGCCTCCAATCTTTCCGAGATATGGCACCTTGATCAGAGAAACACCGATCACGCCTTCTCTGATGAAGGCTGGCCAAAGATTCAGCAAGCTTACCTACTGTATTGTTCAACATTAGAGACATGAATGGACTAGACCCAGCTGGCAACATCACGAAGCACATCCCAACAGACGAAGATATGGAGAGACCGCTTCGACCATCGCATGATTAGAAGACTATGGAGTCTTGGGCCTTGATGGTATGCGTAGCTTCCACTTTCATATAAGTAGTATACGTGACAATCAGAGAAACGTGGCCACAAAGTTGGAGCAGACTCGTCGTCACTTAGTCTCCAGCAACATCTTTCAGTATGACAAGAATTTCGTATTTCTGCACCCCCATATGTTCTAAACTTCTTAAAATCATTGGCAGTTGCTGACCGTTGGATCAAGATTCAGTTATTTGTCACGAACCAGATGCTCCTGGCCCTTGAAAGTCGAGGCATCATAACACGTCAGCTTTCTTGTTACTTAACGTTCGACGCTGCCAAGGAGATGAAATACAAGTCTTTTGTCAGAGCAATACCCCTGTTTCCAAGCAATCTCTATCTTTTGCAAACATTGGGTATTCGCCCACAAGACGCAGCAGGATTAGCTAGGAAGGTCCCGTCTCACAGATAGCCGGATCCGAGGATCTAATTTAAGTCAGCCCCAATATCTGAGGGCGCTAGCCTCTGAATCGATGGAATAAAAGAAAGCCAAGGCAGCTCCACAATCAGTCTCCCTCCTTCGTCTATGTTGAGTCAATTGCGGGCTGAGAATTGACTTTGCATGAATCAGATCGAATTGCTTGTTTGTTCTGGCACTGACCACCCTGTAGCGCGCCAAGATGTACGACAAATACCGGCCAGCAATGGCATCTCGTTACTCTCGTCTCGTATATAGATGTACTGCAGCTGGCCGGCTGGTACCTTTGTATTCCAGAATTGTGTAGCCGGCCGACTACTTTTCTGTGACACAAGCCTGTGGCCGATGTACACGGAGCACAAACACCAATGTAAGCGTATCAAGACATGCAGGTTACACCTGAGTTTTTAATGAGCGAGGAGAGACCAGCAGGGCAATGAACGGACGATCTGTCCAAACGGCATTCATCTGTGTCCAACACATGTTTTGGCATTAATGCGGTTATTATTGGGAGGGTATGGCGCTTCGAGATATTCAACGGCAAGGGCCGCCTCGGTTTCCACTTTATGGAGTCACTGATGAGGCCCAGAATAAACGACGACAGATACCAAGCAAGGGAGACAACCAGGAGCGATACTTGGAAGAGGCAACAGTTGCAATGATGTAACGTTGGGGTTTCCAAGTCAAACCTAACTTCCCGACGAGTCGACGTGCAGTAAAGATCACAAGACCATGTAGGAACACCGATAGCTACTACCTAGGCAAGCTGCATGCTCTTTACGGTACTGTATGTATGTATACGCGTGGGGCAAAGCAATCAAGGACCAGGGCAGGGTCACTTTGATGATGACGATGCTACCGACAATTAGCATGGACATGGGCATCGTTCCATTAAACACGGTTTCAAAGAGACCAAGACAGGGTTGTATGAAGCTAAAGGGTTTGACAGTTCACCTAGAACTTTCTGGCGCTTAACCCGCGGCAATGGTAAAGACGAGTCTGATCTGATGGAAAGATCAATCCATGAATAAAAAAGAAGTTCCAGGGCAGTTCCTTCCCCACAGCAGTCCCCTCCTTCCACATGAATGCCAAAAGCCAAAACACCATGTTGACAACCAATAGGAGTTGGCCGACGCTACTGGCGGGTAGACATCCGTAGCTGCCTTTGTCGCTGCAGGGTGCGGATCATGGGTGTCCCCGGGCCTGGCTGTGCTAACTTATACAGGGGACGAATGGTCCTTGGGCCGCGCTTTCCATCCATTAAATCAGAACCTGCGACAAGCCAAGCAGCAAGCAGGTACGTGCGTGCGTGCAACTTGACATGCAACTTCCCTACTCACACTGAAATGAAAGGGAAACAGAAATAACGGAGGTACAGGCAAGTACCGTGCCTTAGTACCTACCTTAGTACCTAATGGGCCATTAGGTAGAGGCCTAGCCTCATTCTCCTTCACGATCCCATCTTGTTTCCTCTGCACCTCTTGACCGTCATACACACCTTGACTTTCCCACTTTGCATACAGCAGAGCTTGTACGACTTGACTACAATCATCACCCTGGAACTTCTCTTTGTATCAATGGACCAGCCGATGGGCCCAATCTTCAAGGCTGTTAACTGGTCTGCGGACGATGGAAAGAGTGATAAGCAACCGTGAGTTTAAGCACGACGTTCTCTTCTCTGAGCATGACTGACATGAAGATCAGATCCCTTGAGGCTTTAGGACAGGACAAAGTCACTCGTTGGATGAAAGATGGTCTACAGTACGATACCCTATCGCTCACACTCATCTCTATCTGACCAGATCACTTCCTAACGACCCAACAGGGTTCTATATTGCGGCCGCTTGCCCGACATTTCCAATGTAGTACGCCCGGTTGACAAATCCGGCAGCTACATGGATATTCTTCAGTTGTGGACTTCGGACCTTGAGTCTAACACCAATGTGGGAAGACCTTCTCCGCAATCTCAAGTTTATTGCACAACGTCACTCGAAGAACAGCAAATCAATGACGTTGAAAGTGAAATGAGGTTCTACGACTTGCTAGTCAGAGCTGGAGGACGCCCATGGTACCCAAGGACACTCATCGACCAAGTTGTGAGGAACCCAGGCAACTACAAGGAGCTTCTTCAGTATTGGAGACATGACCCCAGTGGGCCGGAGAAAGAACAATGGATGGTGTTTGAACGGCAGCTAGAAAGGTGGAATATGTTCTGCCGCTATCAAAAGAGGGTGCGACAAAACTCGGATACGTTTAGAGAATACTCAACACGATGTACTCGACGACTGTACAAGCAATCATTACCTACAGCGCTTCATATGAAGCAAGACACGAAAGACCAGGATACCATATCACAATGGCTTGAGTACTTATGCTTTGAGCTATCCGAGTGCAAAAGATACTCGTGGTATAAGCGGTATCATCAAAACTACGAAAATGCTTGGCAAACTGTCGTTGACGCCAAAGTGTTACGTTCTCACGAAAGCCAAAGTCTGGTCGAGGCTGCTCAGTGTACGTCCTTGCATGATGACGAGCGGACGAGTCTAAGACAAGATGTTGAAGCTGCCAGCTCACAGGTTCTGTTAGCAGAAAGGGATTCGTTAAATCCATCTTTGAGGGGGCCCAAAGCTCAGCGTAAGCTATTCGAAGCTCAGGCTAAGCTCGACTCTACCATTGAGACATTCGATCGTCTTCAGTATCGAGTCGATACAATCAGGAAATATCACGACATCACGTCGACATACAGAGAAGCAAGAGCCGGAGCTCAGCGACATGAGATACTTTTACAATGGGTACGGCAACAAATACCGTTGATCGAAAAGGATCTTGGGCTTCCATGTTCAGCATCGCGTCTGGCTCTGGAGGGCGATGTGCTCGCGGAAACCGATAGTGACGAGAGCGACTACCAGGGTACTAACGCCGCCTCATCATGTACCTCATCGATAAATGAATATGGCAGATTACAGAGAAGCGAAAGCAAGAAACGTTGTCGTCTCGAGAGTATCTCGGCTGAAGCTACGCAAGGTCACAGCAACGCGCCTCCAAAACGGTCAAGATGCGTCGTCGATTCTTTCTCTCATACGAGCTAGCAATGAAGAACAAAAGATATACTGTTTGTGTGCGAAAAGAAAAGGATCTATCATTTGTGGCGTTATCTGTCAGTGATATCCAGGAGTTCAGGGTCGTTTGGATGTACGTGGCAAGGTGGATATCAGCTGCAGCAAGGAAAACGGTCAGGTCAAGCACAGACAAGTTAATGTCAAAGAGAATTGAATGCTCGAGAGAATTGGATCCCATTCGCAAACCTCGCCAATGTCACGATGGCATGTTTCCAGCTATTTCATCATGAGGGTTGTTACGAGAAGTTCCAGAGTCCTACAAACTTCTCATGCCCATACTTGCGTCGATGTCACATCCAATTTGATGCACCAGTATTAGGATGAAGTACCCATCCATGCTTCATCTTAACCCTAACCCATGGGGCGTGATGGGGTACCACAACCTGGTCACGCTAGGGAGGACCAGAAAAGATGGCCTCCAAGCTTGGGTTTACAAAAACAAGCCAACCTAAGCGTGACCTTCAAGATATCACAAGCTGGCTTAGTTATTTTGTCTCTCCCAAAGATTTTGATACCCTGCGGCCACGTCCAAATTGGCTCTGTGTTCCCACTTGGCCAGAAACCTTGGCGCACTTCCCACCCAGGTGGGTTGCATAAAAACCGATACTGACTTAGTGATTGACATATATGTTAGATCACTCTTGGTGTGTTTATATCCTAAGAGTGGACTAGTAATTTCATCTGAATTGCTTCAAGTCCCTATTTTTTTTTTGCTACCCGTCTGCCCCCCGCGACCCCTGTTAGACGCTCAGTTAATCTGGAGGCAGGCAGCCTCCAAGTCCTCTTTGACGCCATCGCATCGCCAACAGCTACTGCTTGTACAGTCCTTGTTCCAGGTAGCTTATCCCCCGCCCTTGCGTCCACCCGACTTCTCTCGCCTCTTCCCTTCTCTTCCAATTCTCCCACACTGTCAGTTTTTTGGATTGTTACAAATGGCCTGAAACGTCAGACGTGAGATGGGCAATCCTCCCCCCGTTCGTCGGGGCTCTTCCACCGGCCATCTTCCACAACCGCTTACGTCGGTGACTTCGAACTCGATCAAATATCCGCCGCCGCCCACGACTACGACGATAGCTTCTTCAGATGACGTTCCTCCTGTGCACCCGTCTCTTCTTCAGCCTCGCGTAGCTGTCGTTCTCAATGTTCCTACACCATGGCATCCTTGGCTCTTTGCTCTACGGCTGTTCTCCATCCTGCCAGCATTGTGGTGGGGGCTGCCTTCTGCTGTTCAGCTGCTATTGCGAATCCTGCCAGGGCCAGAAATAGTCGTTGTTGTGCCCTCGACGACAGGAGGATCCGTGGCTATGAGTGTCGAGCAAGATGCGCGGTACGCCCTGGCTGAAACTGGGCTTGCAACGATATGGGTGCGTATGGGATATGTGGACAACATACGTCAGGCAAAAGAGCTGTGCTGATATATTGGTTTAGTGTTTTGCATCGGGTTATCTTTCGTTCTTCTTTACAGACTGTCTAATGTCCAGATGGTACGGTTGGGTTCCTTGACACGTCCAGCTAGATTGTTCTCGCGACACAACACCATATTGACCAATACACAGGCTCATCAACTACACTCCTCAAGCGACCATGGTCCGACTTCTCACAACAAACATCTGCAACGCCTATCTCACCCAGGTCGTTCTCTCCGCCGCGGGTGGTTTTGAAGACCCCCGCCTCTTCCTCCCAGGCTGGATTGGTATAGCTACTGTACGATCTCTTACCCCCGCACACGCGACACATGGGGCATTCACCGCAATTAACGGACGGGTTCACTGACAAGCTACGCCGCAGACTCTCACCGTCATGTACCACATCACCCATCAGAAGATCAATATCCGCAAGGAGACGTCAACATCTATCAACGTTTTTTCCATAGCCAGTTTCTTTAGTATGGTGACTCTACTGGCGCATATGCACCAGTTTACGCCCGAATACCCCCAGATGCCGATAGTAACCAACGGACGGCGCGCATGGGATGAGGCATCGCGCGTTGTCGCTCAGGTCAGGGGGAGCGTCGAACAACACGGCGACTTGTAGCACATGCCACGCTAGGTGTATCTGCGCTCTTGTGCAGCCAGCAGCACTCTACTTACAGAGGCAACATGGCGCATAAACGATTGATTTGTAGCCACTATTATATGCCTTTTCTTTGTACTATCTACACCCGATTGGACTATTCCCACCCGCTGCTGTTTGAGCTTTGGTATGAAGCACTTCGTTTACGTGGCGCTGGCGACCTGTGATTCAAAAAAGTCATGAGAAAAGTAATTGAAGTTTCAGTTATCAGAGCCCAGTTGTCCCACCTGTCAAGGTGGAACCTGACGTCAAATGCGACGTAAGCCAGGATACAACCAAATTCACATTAAATTTGAGACACGTTCGAATTTGGAATCGACATTGTATTTGCCTGAGACTACTGCGGGGCTTGCCCATGTAGACATATCTGACTAACGAGTGACTGACAAGCCATGTTTGATAAACATATGCTTTGCCCGTAGCCCCGTCCTCGTGCACATGAGCGAGGTAGATGTCGATAACGGTTTCTCTACCCGCATCAAAACGTGCTGCATAGAATAATACTCTTCCAAAAAGCCACCAGGAGCAAAAGCTCGCCCTGAGTGGATGCCCGTCGTCCTAGAGTAATCGGAGCCGAGCCTCGGTGTGTCTGTTGCAAGAGCAAGAGAACACGTCCGGAAAAGGCACAAGCCGAGGTGGCCATGCATCCCTGTCCCTCTACGTCAAGACGCCCGGGAACGGCGACTGACAGGACGACGGGGCATGCAGAGCTTTAGAAACCGTGGACCTTGATGGTCTTGGCATCTAGCTCGAGGCCTTCCTTCTTATCACAAAGGAAATCCTGAACATCTTTACGCTGATCACCCTGGAGCTGGATCACCTCTCCCATCTCGGAGTCGTTGACGATGGTGCCATTGCAGGCTGTGTCGTGTTAGCTTGAATGGTAGGAATCGGCAGACGTGTCGCTTACCGAACTTCTTCTTGATGACCTTAAGAATCTTCTTCTGGTCAAATTTCTTGGGGAGACCCTGAACAGTGGTCAAAGTCTTACGTCCATTACGCTCTGTAAACACGTTAGCCGTGTGCGCCAGCATGAAGATTCCACCAACAGCTGCGCCATCAATTCACATAATATTCCCAACAACCTCTGGTGAAATTGCGGTGTAGTGTGGTTCGAGGGCGACAGCGGCCGGGGTGACGTGGGTAGGCAACTTACGCTGAATGCGTATATGGATATAATTCTGCGTCTGCTTGGTTTCTCCGGTGTCCTCGTCGGCTTCGGCGAAGGGGTCTAATGGGCGAGGGAGTTAGCTATCGTGTTCTTGAGATTCATTGATAGTGTTGGTTGACGTGGCGGTCGGGTGGAGAATTGGCATGTGGCGTAACACCAACAAATGCAGGTACAGGACGATAAGACGCTGGGATTCAATCCAGGGGGTCGAAGCGACCAGCGCAAGCAAAGGGCGGTCTTGTTAAGGAAAGGAGAGTATTCGCCATGGGAGCAGCACAAGAGACTTACCGTAGGTCTTGAGATTTTCGATGGACATAAACTCGGAGGTACTGGGGGTGACCTTGGGAAATGGGTTTTGTAAAAGGGTTGGGGATGTGTTCAGCGACCGCTGGCTAGAATAGCGCCTCGCTGTATATGTGTTGAGTACTGGTTTGGTTATACGAGGGATGAATATGTCTTGCGACGGTTTGCGAGATGCAAAGTCTTTGGGAGTTTGCGGGTATTTGTGCTGGTGACGTTGTAGGGAGAAGAAAGGGAATGGGAATTTGGTAGAAGGGGGGAGGGGCAAAGATGAGTAAGTCCTTTTGGCTTTGGTGGGAGGGCGGGAAGGAGGGAAGCACGGTGAGAGCGGCTCCTGCCTAACGTGTCAGGCAGAAAGCCTTGTGAACTGATTTCGGCAGCCATCCACTGTCATCCATTTGATGGGGCTTTGAACCACACAGTCAGTGGCTGGGCGGTAGAGGTAAGACCTAGGTATACATGCATCTTGTTTGTTTTTATCGCATGGAACATTGGTTTGAAAATAGCAGCAAACTACTTTTCAAGGGCTCTGTTGCTCTCTCCCAAGCCACATTCATGACGGGTCTCTGCAGCCTTATTCAGTCTTTTGAGTGAGATGGCTACTGGGTGGCAGAAAAGTTGACCCCCTAAGTCTTGGGATACAAAAATAAATAGCCTAAAGACTATTATTTCAGTAGGATAAGATGGCCGACTAATTCCATCTCTTATGTTCTCAGGAACCAATTTTTCTGATACCCTGAGGATGGCTGGATGGCTACTGTCTGACGAAGCTCTCTGTATCAGTGTCTCACACAAGAGTGTTGGCCAAGTCACATCGACGCATGGTCCAACCAATTGAAGACCAATTTTCAGCCGCTATTTAATCTCGTTTTCCCGTTTCGGAGAAGCCGTCGAAAACGGCAAATGTCTTATCCTCAAGTTGGTTATACAGTAATTGTTCGGGCGATCTGAGCTTCCTATCTCTGGCGGGTACCTTGCGGCACTGCACTTTTAAGCCGACCCGTATTCCAGGAAATGTATACAAAAGCTCACAATCAAACGGCTGTATCGTGATGTTTGATAGCAATTGGCCTCTGCGTTCCTTGCTCGCCTGAAAACTGCGGCGTGAAGCTGACGCTTCCAACCAGCCATCAGCCAGTCACCCGAACCTTCCTTGTGACGCACAAAGAGTCAGGGTCCAGCATCATGACACGACCTAGGCTGTCTACTGGTGGTGCTGGAACAACATGGCAAGAATGACTCTTTTCTCGTAGAACGTGAGAACTTACAGGTTGGAAGGATGTTTACTGCGTTGTTTTCTATTTCTTCCTGATTTCAGTGTTGTGATCAGCTATTTACCTTGCTACGTGATGCAAGTATGAATAATTAGAATCCATATGATGATGCAATAACAGGGTGACAGCAACAGGGCTGTGTTGAAAGTCCTGGCGCGTTCCGAGGTTGAAACTTAAACCCAGTTACCCTTGGCAAGGACGTTGCGGCCATCGGGCTGCGATCTTTTATAGTTTTGTCTTGCTGCCCAGTGGATGGAAGCGTAGGGATCATGATGCGTGCCTACCAATATCAAGTGAAAATACTATTACAGCATACTAACTCAAGTCTAATAGCAGTTCTGTGAAAATGATCTATCTACATGACTAAATATGAGTTAATTATAAGTTAGAAAGCTCGAAAAATAGGGTAGGAGACTAGGGTAGGCATGTTAGCCACTATCCAGGTACATACCTAACTTCCTAACCTAGCCTAACCTCTCTGAGTTTTCTCAGCCAGGTACCACTTTATCTTGATCTTCCCCAGGTCTAGAAGCGGAATGTTTTCAACGTAATCCGTTCCAATTCACTGGCGTTTCGTTTTAGTCCCTGGACCCTGAATCGGATTACTTGCCGGAGCCGAGACTTTAGGGCTTCAGCTGCGTTGCTAGGGTCTGACAGCTGGGTAGTCTCGTTTCAAGAAAAGAACGACACAGACACATCTTTGCCTTTGCCTCTATAGACGGTACCAACTACTGACTTGTTTGTATTCGAGCGACTTGAACCAAACTCAACCTCGAGTGTATTACAGCGGTGGCTGCCACCGCAAACGTAGACGCGCATAGACCTGCGGCGCTGCACGCCTCTTCCGAAAGAACAGTATCTCAGCACTATCAAATCTTTGTAGAGGTCATCATTCTAGCCTGTATACCCGGTCATATCGGCAAATCTTCCGCCCACGGTTATTGACCGAGAATGGAGAATCGGAAGAAGCCTCCATTCGAGCCTGAGGAATACCCTCCAGGATCATTGCCCTTGCTCCATGAACGATGTGGCGAAGCAAGCTGGATAGCTATGTGCCGCCACGAATGCACATTTGAGACTCGGCACTTTGACGAGATTATGCTCAATCTTGTTGAGAACCCAAACCTCAACTCTAAATGGCTCTTCCGTGCAGATGTCATCCATGATGAGAGCAGTCACTCTCCTGTTCCTGCAGACGTCAAAATCACCGAGAACAGCCCTCGTACTCGAGACTTTGAGGGATTCAGTCGTCAAAGAACGATAGTGCGTCGGCTGATACCACGAAACACTCTTCGTGATGCCCCCCTGGATCAGACATGCGCATTCTACCACTCCCGGTCTGGAGTAGGGGAATTAGACTCTGGAGGGCAAACTGGTTTGATGCGATCTCTTGTCTTGTATATGCCACATGCGTCTTCTGCAGCAAAGCTACCTTTTTATCACCCCAAGGTCAAAGGCATCTGTCAACTTCACGAATGGGATCAATCCACAGAGATAGGCACCGTATCTGTCCACTTCTTACTTTTTGACGGCGAAGAAGACGGTGAAGAGGTGGACCAAGTCAAACTCGGTAGAATCGCTTATCACTTACTTCAAACCATACATAAGCATGGGCACGGCACGGCTGCAGGATACATCAAGAGGGTCAATCACGACGTGGTTGTTCCCAGAGCGGTTTTCCAGGACAGGTATTCTGAACTCAAGACCAAATACGCCAGGTCTCTGGTGCAATCCTGGCTCGAGACCACTGATCCTGCAAAACACGTGTTTGAGGATCTAGGTATAGCTGCGTTTCTGATCGAACTATGGCGAGATATGTATAGAGGTGTAGATTTTCCTGGCTTCGTGGACATCGGCTGCGGAAACGGTCTGTTAGTCCATATTCTGAAGCTTGAAGGATATGATGGCTGGGGCTTTGACGCCCGCGAACGCAAGTCATGGTCCCAGTACAACTCCTCGTTCTCCGGCTCACCCTCTGGAAAATCTCTCCAAAGACTGCTCCTACTCCCCAACATCATACCTGTGGAAACACCCGATGCGAATACAAAGGCTATCGACCCCAAAGATGTTCACGATGGCACCTTCCCGAAAGGCACATTCATCATTTCGAATCATGCCGACGAACTCACACCGTGGACACCCATACTTGCCGCTATATCCCAGTGTCCCTTTATCTCAATCCCGTGTTGCAGTCACAATCTCACGGGCGACAGGTGGCGAGCCCCTCCACCACGCGACAAGTCCAAGCCGAAGAGTATGTTTGCATCATTGGTCGATTGGGTTGCACAAATTGCAGAGGACTGTGGATGGGACGTCGAGACAGAAATGTTGAGGATTCCAAGTACGAGGAACACAGGCTTGGTTGGCCGCAGAAACACAAAAGGTGCTGAGGAAATCGACATGCATGCGGTGTTCCAAAAGTACGGAGGAGTCCAGGGATATTACAGCAATGTCGCAAAACTACTCAAATCATCTCCTAGAGGCCACTGAGCAACCAAACCCAAGATTTTGTTTTCTGCATCCATGCTGCCTTTGCCGGTGTGACGCCATACAAATTCAGTACATGTACAAGACTTTACTCATATGTCCCACGAATAATGGCTGTGGAAAGCAGAATATAGCTGGCCAATTGGTTGAGGCTCTTCCATCTTCGCTACGTGTCCTGGTTATTTTCGGAAAATACGCAGCATCCCTGAGTTTAGATGGTGGTATGATACTGAAAGGAACTGCAGACAACCCAACCGTCAATACCACCGCTACCGTGCTCTCTTGAGATAGTACGGCTCTCGTCATACTCCAAATTGAATTAACCGCATTGGCCCGGAAATGTGACGGTTCCGTTTGCACATGCATGCATGGGTACTGCAGCCGTGTCTTGATGTGGAATCCAGACTCTGCAAGACCTGGTGGTATCAGAAATGCTTACCTCTGAGCTTCATGATGCACAAAATAAATAACACCACAGTTCGATTTCGAATCGTATATGCTGACTTGCTAATTTTGTCTCATGCACCCTCAGCAGTCAAGCTTTCTGTCAGGGAAGTCAAGGAGGTGCTTCGCACACGGAAGGCGGCATATGTACGGCCAGACAATCACAAACGAGCTGAGCATGCGCCTCTCCCAATTCTTCTTGTACTTCGGAAGATGGCAGACACATCACGCAAGCCTTCTTATGCACAACGGCTGAGTGCAGCTCACCCGTTGCTGATCAGTACCCATGAAGCATTGGCAAGGATCTACAGCAAACATCTTTGACACCCCGGTCGCGCTGATGAACAAATCACAGCAAGCCGACTGTACCTCCACTACGCTCGCCTCCAACGTTGACGCTGGAATCGCCTCTGCAAGCATCCATTTGTGCCAAGACTCCCGTCTGCCTCATTTATAAGCGAGGCACTGAGACATCTGGCCCACGGCACAAGGGTCCGGTCCGGGCAGCCGCAGGGTGGAATAAGCAAACAAAAGAACTACTGCAATGCCATGCAATGCTTATCGAGGGAGCCCTCTTAGTCAGATGCACAGTATCGGGCTAATATACCGACTGGGCTCACCCCAGGCGCCTTGCCGCTTTGCACATCATGGGTTACCAATACTACCCATGCTGTAGCAAACCAAAGCTGCTTCTTCAGGTGAGCAACTCGGCGTTTGTGCGTGCCATCACTTAATTAACATCTTATCATGTAGGATGCATAAAAGGCGCCATTCCCATCCGCACCCTCTTCACATACTCGACGCTTGCCTTACAACTTTCACCTTTCTCAGTTTATTTCTGCCACTCAGTCCAGCATTCCAGTATTACAGCCAGCCTTCTCTCAACCTCGACGATTACTACACAGTGTTCCCGAAACCATGTCGCAGGAACCACGCTATGAAGTATACCGATTCCGTGATGACATCAAGGCTTTGCAAGAGAAAGCCATTGTGGAGGTCCTCACTTCATCACCATCGGGGGGCCAACTGAGACTGTATTCGTACGGTTTAGATAACTCATGCGAAGAACTCAGCGATGGAGTGATCCGGGGCATGGCAAGTATTGGCTTCCATATCTCATTGGGGCATTGGTTAACTAAGTATTGTAGGGTGGACCTCTCTCCAAGTGGGCTAGCCATTGTGGTCTTGTCATCAACGATCTCGACAGACCAACATTCCGATCCGAAGTTTTCAGGTTACAGAGGGGCAGTGCAATATGGCCAGGGAAAAACTCGACGGCGCTTCTTGTGCCTTTGAGCAACGGCAACGCCATGATCGATTTACTCCCGCGTGGAAGTAGAGACAGAATTGCTCACGATTGGGATCCACGCACCATCCTCCATTTGAACGAAATGGGGTTTGAATTCCAGGGGAACGGGAGTGTTCGGTTCATGTACATCCTCTTCCAGACGGCGAGTCGCCCCGGATTCTATGCCCAGAGTTAGGTATGCTCCCCCGAGCCAAGGAAAGGCTGCTGGACGTCTCTCATTTCGAAAACACGATACCCTCAACTACTTGGCTGTACAGTTGTCAAGTCGATGCCTAGACAGCCACCTCAACCTTCACTATCACCTCGTTCATTGTCCATATCAACACTTTTATACCCAAAAAATCCAACATATTTCTTAAGGCCCGGGATCCAAACAATAACTTGGTACACGAATGGACGGACCTTATTCTTCCCCCGAGTAGGTCTCAAGCAAGCACCGGTATCTCCAACCACAGATTGAAGAGGAGTTGCCAGTCAGGATGTCAGCGAGAAGCGGCTTTGGAGAAAACAGAAGCAGGCCGGGACGCAACGCTAGAACAATTGCAAGTGGTCTAATGGTGGAAGGACCTTAAGGACGGAGCTTTGGCACGATGTATACCGGAATTTCCTTGACCTACTATGGAAGGGATCCTGTTAGCACAGAAGCCCACCACTTGTACATTCGTTCAGAAATTTGATTTCATGATAACCCCTCCTCTGGCTTCTCTCTTGAATTTACTCTTTGAAGGTGTAAAGCGCCGCCATATTATTACTAGCCCCTTCTCTGACATTGCCTAACACGAGCTCCGTCACCTTAGTTTCTGCCACAGCAAAGTGCCCCAGAGGCATGGAACCCCAGCCTCCTTGAGACTGTTTGGAGAAAACAATCATCAGTCGACGCAACCTGACACGTTGCTACAAGTTTCGAGAGAAGAAGGAAGCCAAAGAGCGGTTATCAAAAGCCCGGCGACGTGCTGCGCACACTCATCACAGACCAGTCAATACGAGCTTGAACACCCAGTTACAAGCACGGGAATTTGAGACTGTGGCATGGGGGACGAATGTCACCGTTGCAGGAGACATGCTGGGACAGTCTGCATCACTTTGAAGAACCTGTACGAAGAACTAGAGAGTGAGAATGCCATGGGGTATCCGCATCAGTGACAAATGTATTCTCTGCATCATACAAGTCGAGTTGCAGCTCGCTCGCGCCGTCCATACCTGTGTCCAACACCACCTTGTGAGTATGCGTTATATTGCCCGAGACCTGTCTTAGAATGTTGCTAGGTGCACCAGCAGGGTTTAAGTCAGAGGGTGATCGCGGGGAGATATTCTGGTCCGACTGGGTGCACCAGAAGATAACAGGAAGGCGACTCACCCTCGTAGCCATGTACCATCCGGCCGTGTGTTGCGATTCATCAACTATAGGAGACGGGTTCAGTGGTAGTACAGGAGATGACTTGGGCTAACAAAATAACACTTTGTTACATTGTCTGACGAGTTGTTGACCCAACAAGGCCAGCTCTCTGGTTGTAGACTTTGAGCAAACGGCAATCTTAGCTCAAAGTTACACCTGTCTATTCTGCTACGTTTCAGCCTCAGACAATCACTAGTCAGGACTGTACCATGGCTTAATATGCAGCTCACCTTTCCGTTCCCGCGGACGACAACAAACAGCTTGTCTGCAGGATACCTCGAGCGTTTGTTGATGGCGCCGCCACTCTTGTCTTGTCACGTTGGTATCTGCCGCTTGCTTCCCCGGCACATTGTAAATACGACATCGGGGTGAAGTCGGTCAAGAAGAAGCAAATACGTCTTTACCTTGTGCTGTACGGTGCTGGAAAGATTAAACATATGGTGCAATCGATGTCCACCATTCCTTCAGGGATTTACTCCCCTGCTGCATGGCCTGTGATTTTTGCTTTTCCCCCTTGTGTCGTATCCGTCGTCTTGGTTCAAAACTGCAACGGTGTATGCTTGTCATCGTGTTGGCAAGAAAAAGCAAGCTCTGAGATGAATCATTCATGTCTCAGAGTTGGTCTCTCAACGACGCAGAATTCCGCATCCAGCCACGGACATGTGCAGATGTCTTAATATTACAATGCATGAGACTCTGCAGGTCAACTACTCAGTGCCGTTTGGCATAAGCGAGCACGACCCTGCCATTGCCCGCACAAGGATAGAGCAGATCAGTTACTGTAATACTGTGCATGCAGTGCATGTTGTGTGCAATATCAAAAGCAGGCATCAGATATTATGAACTGATCCGGCAGACTCCGCTTGTGCAGTGGGTGAGTGGGTGTGAGCTACAACAACAGGACATTAGTATCAGCAGTTATGTTCTCGATCCAACTGCAGCCACTCCGATTAGTCGTCAAGTGACAGGGTGAAGAAAAGACCCTGGACGGATCTCAAGTCGGAGAAAACGATCGAGGATTTTGTGGGCTCTGTCTCATCCCATTGCTCGCACGAATAAGCCAATGCTCTCGATGGGTCTATTCGCTATAGATCGATCCAAGAGCGAACTATCTGTGATCCAGATCCTCGGACGTGAGATCGATACGATAGAACCCGTCTAGCTAGTAGAGACAAGGAAACCGGGTCACTGTCATGCCATCCGTACTGGACCCCTGCACACCATCATGCCTGGATACAGGATTGAGGTCCAACAACTGGGCGTAGTGGCGCTTCGCTACATTGCAGCTCCTCCTAGTTTAGTTAGGCTACTTTCACTTCATGTGCTTGGCTTGGGGCCTCAAATCGAGAGCAGGCCTCTATGCGACGCTGCTGAACGGGAACAACGGACGGGCAAGCCTGGTCCGAGCCTGCGTAGCCTGCCAAGACGTGTTGCATTGCAGGATGCGGGCTGGTCCGGCATGGGTCCCCTGTATGCTGGCAGGCAATTTGTTGGCTACGACCTTGAATGTCAGTTAATCAACTCAAGACAACCAATATTGCATGGGTTCGCAGGGTATAGATAACATCATTACTCTGCCAGTGCGGAGAGACGTCTTTCCGCTCTCATTGGTGTCACCAGAGCTACTGCTTTAGTTCCCCAGACCGAAGAGACGCAGCACAGTTGGCAGTGAACGAGTGGCAGGAAACAGGAAACAGGCATAATGCTATGGCCTCTGTTGGCCGCAGGAACCTCTGCCAGCGACACAGCGTAACGCAGCGGAACACGATCTGTCTTACCCGAGGCAACATGTCCGCTGTGATCGTCAGCTTGCTTTCTCCTTTTCTTCCTCCATGCAGCTGCACAGGGCCGCCTTTGCGCTGTTGATGACTGGAACCACGAAAGAGAAATATGATCTGACTTCTTAGGAATGCCATCGTTTGAACGTCAGGCTCTGAAAATGCAAACGGGCGTTGCAGGGCGTAGAACTGTTTGCCCACACTAATGCAGGTAGACGCAGAGGGGTCACGACTTCACTATTACCCTGGCAATTTTCATACAAGGAAGAGAGGGATTGTTGCAGCGGATAGATGCCGCTGTTATTTCCGTATTCTTTGGGGCTACATTGTCTGTCCTTTTCCGTGCCTATTAACGTGACCGCTGAAGGAAGAAGCAAAGAAAAGAACCCTATTCCGTACGCCTTGCAAAACAAAAGAAAGAAAGACAAAGCCCAGTGTCCGAAAAGTAATTGATCCACGCCCTCATAAAGTCACAGATGGTATTCCGATCCTCCGCGATACATGTCCTTATCCTTCCCGTTTCCTGTTGGTCCTGTCGGAGAAAGAAACTCAGGGTCTGTATCCGATCGTATGCTTTGATAGCCGATTTATATGTTCTCTTAGAACAGGGGTATCTAATGCACTGTCAGTATGGGTGATACATGGCAATCAAGTACATTATCGTACCTTTGGGGCAGTCTTGTCAAAGCTCAACAGGTTCAGGTAGTGAGTTTCACATGCTCAGGAAGACTCAGACTTGCTTCTTGTCCTTGTCCTTGTCGGACTCGGTGCCTCCATTCTTGACATCGCCCTGGGAGACATGCTTCTTCACGGCATACTCATCGGCGGTTTCGGCGGTGGCCTTCTCCTGGTGGCCTCCGGTCTTCTTCTCGGCCTTGTCATCTTCGTGAAAGTTACGCGAGCTCTGTCGCCTGAACTTGGCCACCATCCCAACTCGGGTAAGGGTGTCGATGGTCTTCTGGTCAGTGAGACCGAGGGTCATGCGACGGAGATCCTCGCGGGTCTCCTCGCTCAGGGGCTGGCCATCCCCATACTTGTCGTGGGCATCAGACATTATTGGTAGCTAGCGATGAAGAAGTATCAACCTGTGCAGTAATGGTGCTTCTGCTTGCGAAAAGATGAGCTGATACTCGAGGAAATGTTGACGGTGGTAGAGGAAGGAATCGTCAGTCGTAACGGGACCCTTGAAGAAAAGGTGCTCAGTCATAGAGAAGGAGCAAAGAGAGGCCTCAAACGCTTCATTGACGACTTCTGTCATTAACACAACGTTTGTAGAGCAGAAAAAGAGTGAATGCAACAAAGATTAGCTGAAAACGAGCGGTTCTTTTGGATCAGGGCATAGACAGTGGATGACTGTTTGTTTAATATAAAATAGCAGTTGAAGCTGCGCTTGGGGATTCAATAGCCAAACGAACACATCGCGAGGGGTTCGCAGTTGGCAAAGTACGTCACAAATATGTCCATCGACATATAAGGCTGCAACGCCTCAGTTGTTTGAAGCTTTAAAGCGTGCGGCATCGGAGAACCCGAACTCTAAAGGAGACTATTCAACAAAATATCGATGAGAGCCTAATGAAGTGATATCATGTACGCAGTCTACGATTTATTTATAGCTACTCAAATATATGGTCATCTCCTATCTGTTAGACATGGAGATGGCCGTGCAACACGCCATTGTCGACTACTGAGTTTCGTGATAAGGCTTGTGTTCTGCAGCATTTGGAATGCACTGCTCAACTTGGAATTGTCCATATACATCCCTTCGAATAAGTGCACACATATATCATGAAATGATCAAATTAACTATCTATGCCATGTGCTCTCAATCCGAGTTTCCCCTTTATAAAAACTCCAGACATCATTGCTGAAAAGACTCTAGTCTCTGTGTGTGTTTTCATACCACATCTCAATATACTCCAATCAAGAAAACAAAGCCCGCAAACCGCTTCCTGTCCCTGCAGGAAGACAGCGACATGCTTGGGGTTTAAAAAAAAATGCATACGTTCAACGCCCAGCAGCTGAGCCACTGGCTGGCGAGAGAGGGGGGAATCCGGCTAATTGCAAAAGAAAACGTAAAGGTCGTAATAAATGCAAGCAGACGGTACATCGACTTGCATGGTCAAATCCAGAATCTTCGTCGTAAATGTGCGACAATTATTGTTCGGGTTTTGGTGTGCTCGCTTCATCTCGACCACCTGTCGAGTCAATCTTTTCCAAGGGCTTGTCGTTCTTCGCCTCATTTTTGGGGGGCTCTTCAGAGGGCTCTTCGCATATCGAGCTTTGGTCTGCCCAGCTTACGGTTCTCTTCCTTCTCTTTGGAGTGGTTACATTCTCCTCGATTTTGTCTTGGACAATCGCGTCCTTGTCTACAGTGCTCACACTCATGCGAGGGAACTCTGCAGATTCTCGAGTCGGTGTCATTGGCGGCCGACTCACAGAGTACTTTGATGCTTGCATGCGCATGGAGCTGCTTCGCATGCGGCTGATTCGGGAGGTGTCGCCTCTATTCATATCAGCATCCCACTCTGCAAAGTCCTTTGCACTCCATGAAGCACGGTGAGTGCGCCCACTTCGAGGTAGACTATTGACCGAGTGACGAGAACCAGCACTGTTTGCTCGGCGCGGTCTGTTGAGTGGGTGTGCCGGATGAGACGGAACTTGTGATCTTGTGCTTTGCACTATTGGGAGCGCATTGTGTTGAGTGTTACGCCGCACATTGCTCACGCTGAAGATGGACTGGGACAGCTCTGCAAGTTCATCCACTTCATCTTCCTTGGGCTTGGAGGTGCCTGCTCTATCTTCCATGTGCTCGAAATATCGGACGCGAATATCGTCGATCTTCTCGGGGAACTCCTCACGGTTGCGAGATAAGGACATCCATGTAGACATCATGCCAAGCACTATGAGAACCAGGATAGCCGCAGCAAGGAAGCACTGGACCACCAGGATGATCATGCCAATAGCTGTGGCTGCAACGCGGCTCAGGTCCAAAGTTCTTAAGAACGCGATGGAAAGGCCAGTGGTAACGATCTTGGAGATCGATAGTAGCCAGATAGCCGCCGTTGTGTTACGGGACCCCTCAAAGGGTTTAAGTTTGATGATAATGGTCAGAGCAATGATCTCGAATATGAAGAGACCGTAGACTTGGGCCAGGGGGCTTGCACGACCACCACCAATAAAACATGCGCGCACAAACTGATACGCCAGGTACACTGCGAAAAACCACCAGCGAGCGGTTCGGTATCGAGCCGAGAGCCACCCGAAGCGTTTGATGTATGGTTCATCTTGGTGAACTTTGGGTCTTTCAGGGTCTTTGTCAACAAACCTGATTCTTCGGACGGGAAAACTGGCAAATAGACGTGGCTTGTGTGCTTGTTCTTCCTCGCCAATCGAACTTTCGAGGGTTGTCGCAACAAACGGGACCTTCTTCAAGATCTTGCCTTGCTCGAAGCGAAGAGTATCAGACACCACCTCATATTTGCCTTGACGCAATCTTGCGGAACAAGCATAGGCTGTAAGCCCGGCAAATCCCATGAACATGATGAAGATGATGGCGGCGATTGCAGTCGGCCCTGATGGTGCCTTGATCGAGAATTGGAACATTGCGAGAGTTGTCATGACGAAAAACGCAATGAAGAGTGTTCGGAGCAAGCCAGCGACCATATATCCAAGCCAATGGGAGCGGAAGTAATCGAAGCCATCCGATTTTATCAGTTTGCACTTGGCACATACTTCCAATACGAGCTTGGAAAACGCTAGAAACAGAACAACGGCTGCCAAGGCGACGAGGAACCAAATAAGACCGATAATAAATGCGTCGTTGCGAGGGATGCCGAGTACGGATAACACTCCTGGAAAGCCAGAATAGTCACCTGGCAGCGGCATTCCTGGGTTTCGGGGTCCTCCAGCCCAACTGTAGTCATACGGATTGCTTGAGTTGAAGTCGTTTCGGCGGGTGAGAGCCTGGAGGATACCGTCTTGCTGAACAGCTGCCCTACTCTTGAGGCTTCTGCCGAAAATCTGTTGCGCCAGTCCACCTCCGTTGTTGATAGGGATCGATCCTGCGGAACCAACCTGGCTTGCATTGCCTGTGACACCAGCAAAGGGACTGATAGCCTCGATCATGTTGTTGCTCGCGAACATGCCGGCAGTCCAAGCAAAGTTGCTCCACCAAGCAGGGAGCAAAGCAGGCCAGTTGACAGACAGCGCCCCTGAGAAAAAGATGGACTGGAAGGTCTCGAAAATGATCAAGATCGAAAACGAGTGGGCATAGTGCATTCTCATATGCGGAATTTGTACTCCATAGATAGCAGTTGCAAACGAGGCTAGAACTGCAAATACGGTGAAAACTCCGAGAATTGTTCCAACAATTTGTGGCTGTGAAAAGGTCCTGCCGTTACTCATGGTCGCCTGGAGGCATCCGATTTCGGTTTGTGTTGAGTTGGCAAAGATCCGTAGACGAGAGAAACCTTCGAGATCGGGAATATTCAGTGCGATTGAGGGAATGCCAGCAATGTCACCAGCTGAAATCGAAGTAGTAATGTATGCTGCAATGGGCTTTCCAGCCTCGAGTGGACAAAGACTTGTGACGTTTTCCGCGCATGGATCGTATGTCTTGTTGAAACGCTCCTCCCCATAAACCTCAATAGAGAGATGCACTTTTGTCTGGTCAGCAAGGTCCGGAAGGGCAGGGTTCAACAACATACTCATGACATTTTCCCGGCGGATGTTGGAGCTTCCGTACAGATGGAATGATACTGTGAGGTTATCAGAGTAGTATGCCGTGTCGAAGCCAGTCACGTTGAATAGACTTCCATCGTTCAAACAGTCGTCGAAGTCGCCTGTGTAAAGCGAAGGGGTCCTGCTAACGTCTAAACGGTCGTGAAATACGCCATCGGAGCCCGTTCCGCTGATGAATATCTTGTCTTGGGCATATGCAGTCGGAATGATCCCCAAGGAAGCAAACAAGCATGACAATACTGTCAAGGGCCGGCGAGTCGCAAACATTTTGACGATCAGGAAGTAGTGGTAAGGGGTCGGAAGAGGCGGAATGCGGGCGAGCCCGCCAGGGCAGATAATACGATGCAAATGTCGCTATCTGATATCGACTATGATGCTGAACAGTTGAAGGGAGCATGTGTTGAGGCTAAACGGTCTGGCGGTGGGAGATCGGCCGATTTGGACATTAAGGTTGAAGCGCAGGTCTCGGAATTGATGTTCTCGGAGCGTATTTCGTTGACAGGCTACGCAAGCCGCTAATACTGGCGGTAAGAAGTCGTCGCGAAGCGTAAACTGGGCGTTATAGATGGTCGATCATCAGAGGGTTGCCAAAAGAGAGGAGACGAGAAACACCGAGTAACGGGAGATTAAACCTTGGTGTTCTTTGTGCCAATGCAAAATCTCGTGTTTGTTTGACGTAGGTGTAACCTCCCAAGACACAATAGTGGCGCAGCGGCTGGGAGAAGCCACTAAAGATCGGCAACTTCGCGACGGGAATTTAAGGTTGATGGGTTGGCAGCTGCAGGGGGTTTAATTAGGGGAAGGAGTCGATGGGTTGTCAATTCACGACGGATTAATTGTATGGAGTATATTATGACAGTTGAGGCGTGCGAAACGGTTTGTTCAACTCAATTTGACAAGAGCAATATCGTTCGGGATAACGAGAAGGATGATGATGATGATGACAAGAAAATAGTGCAAATTCAATATGCACAGAAACAAGGAAGGTTGGGAGTCGGATCTTGGAGAATTCTGGGCAAGTTCCTAAATTTGGAGAGGCAAGTCGTCGCAATACTACCTTACGAGGTAAGGTACAACAGCTAACAGAGATGACGCCTTCCCATTTACGAAAGCAACTATCGCTTTTGCGTGTATTTTCCCATCACGACATGGTCTCGACCACAGGCGACTGATAAGTAATCATTGCTGTTAAATTAATCATCTCGCTCAAATGCCTTCTTGATTGCAGCGTATTTCGATAGGAGATACACTCGCTACTGGGTAGCAGAAAAGTTAACCTCCTGAGTCTTAGGATACAAAAATAAATAGCATAAAGGCTATTATTTTAGTGGCATAAGATGACCTACTAATTCCATCTCTTATGTTCTTAGGTCCTAATTTTTCTGATACCCTGAGGACTCGTCTAAAACTCACGCGATAAAATCCTTTTTTCGGCAGTCAATGCAACACGATTCAAGTTTTGCTCGCCCTGTTTGCTCATTGCGCCACCATCAAGGAGTGGGCTTGTATTGGTTGGCCAACAGCTGCCAAAATTCAAGAGGCGGGGAATTGTCCTTTCCACGTGTCGAGCCTCCAGCGATTGCGATAGCTTTGTTGGAACTTGGCGACTTGAGGACTTTTCTGATTGGGGAAGCTCGGGGAGACCAAGTTTGATCAACCGACAACAGCGGCTCGTTGCGAATTCATTATTTTTAATGTATCCGCTACTGTGCACAGGCGATGAAGACTCTTTATGCTACCGAAATGGAACGCATCACTTTAAACGAGAATCCCTACAATTCTTGCTCGTACTGAATCGTTTGACTTTTCTGTGTAAATTCATTAGGATGTTTAATTTACAAGTCGACTCGTAGATATGGCGGGGAATGCGCCATTATCAGACCTTCTCTTGTGACGTTGCTTTTTTGTCACAGCTCTCTCGTAATCTCTCTTTTAATCACCAAGACACTTACTTCCTACCTCCCTGGTGCAATCATCGGTTTCGCTATAAAACATCACCGTCTTGGGATTATATATTTGTGAAAATACTTCTCTCCTGGACTGTAGATGTGCTACGATATTCCCTTTCAACACTCGTGCTGTTGTACCAAGAGGCTAATCCCAGTTGCTAACCTAAACCACCAGCCAGTGGATGCCTCTGAGCATTCTTGGAATGAGCAACGACCCATTCAATCTCTTCTGGTGTACCTTTAGCAATGAGCAATGAAAGATTTCCATTTTACTAAGCGCTCCAAAGGTCAGCTTTCGGACTGTCGGCAGCAAAGTCAACTCCGTAGCAATGATTCTTGGCTTCCTCATCCACTGGATCCGGGTGACGAATGGAGCCAAATCGTGAAGCGGGCCTTGGCAACCAATGGCGACTAAATGCAACATAATGAGCATATCTTGGAATGACTCTGGGGTTCGATAGACTGGTGCTGGATCATGATCCTTATAATTGAAGACACAACATGAACAAACCATTCTGCAATGAAGCCTTCGTAGTTGCACATTCGCAACCGATGCACTTTCTATGGACCGCTGCAGGTTGCTAAACGAATTCGAGAGTTACAGCATTCAAACATTGGGTGGCTGGTAGGGACCTGATCGCCAGGGGAGTTGCCAATAACGAGTACGTCGACGGCCTGTAGATACAGCGCAGATGGTCAGCATCTGACCACCTAATTCTTATCTGTCCATGTACTCCGGCAAGTCGGGGAAGCGATTTACTATAAGAGAACTGAACGGGGAGTACGCAAACATGGGAATTCTTCTATCTGTGTGGCCTTGTCGATCATCTAACCGATTGAAAGTGCAGAAAAAAATTGTGTCGCATCAACGTCAGAGAATTGCGTGATTACTAAGAAAAGACATTTCATCCATCATGACTGAGGGGGGAAGAGGGCCTCTTCTCTTTCCACTTGCCGGGCGATCGCCCGACAGCCGTACATATTGACTCGGGCAACTTAGGCCCCAGTGCGGACCCCCAGCAACCAGTTTTAAGATACAAGGCTGCGGAGGATTAAGACCGGGTTCGAGAAACGATGGTTCTAGAGAGACCCGTCAAAGTGCTGGAGATAACGCTGCAGGTATCATGACCGGGTTGGGCAAAGAGCAGTAATCTCTGCCAGAAGTCAAAGATCACGGCCCTCCTTCGTTCTCAGAAACGGGTGGTGGGTATGAATGTATAGAACGTGGGTTATATGTGGATGAAGAATGGATGCTTGTGCCGTGAAACATGGAACATGACCGCAGGATCTCTTGTTCGCATTCTTACAGCACCCTGGTGATGAAGATGGATACGGAGATGCAGACTTACGAGATATGGGGGGTTAAAGAGGGCCCCTACTGCAGCTGCAGCGATTGAAGATTCCACTGCTACCTCTCTATGTTGAGTTTTCAAGGTACCAGGAACTGGTTGTTGGCCATAGAAATCCGAAGAGGAAAATGATGATCCACGTTATGCATCCTACTTCATACTTATAGCTTGCAGGTGCATAGTGACCTACGCGAGTTGGTCGGTGAGCTTTCAAATTACAAAGGCGCAATCGCGACAAGACCTGTTACTGTTGGTATAATGCTATAAGTAAACTTGAGACCATCGCTCTGCTCAAATGTTCCATCATGATTCCCAAATAGGTTGCCCATGGCCATTCCGCCCGAGAGCGATGCTCCGACGACCTACTGTCCCTAGCGTCGCCATGCCCAATAATACTATATTTGATTGGTCTGTAGATTCCTCGGCGGCATGTATAAGCCTCAAGTCCCGAGCACGTCATTGAGAGCTAAAAGCGCAAACCCCATTCATTTTTTCCTCTTTCTGACGGTGAGGGCCGCGAGCTTGGTCGATGCCATGGAGGCAATTGGATACAGTGGCCGATCTCGTCCGTTTTGCCAATGGACACGCAATTTTTTCCTTCTCTTACTCGTTCTCTTGCTCGCTGCAAATGTACGTTGCACCCCTCCATATCCAGTCAACCCCAGTAATTGTTGTTTGGACTAGGGATGGGGGAGGGACTAATCATGACAGGGTGGATGTATGAAGGCGAGGTGGATGAGCATGAGGATCGAGGTACTTTTCTGTATTCCCGCTGAAAGATGATTTAAAACCAAAGCAATTCCTTCTCCGCTGTTCAATTTCCCATTCTTCTCGTTCTCCGTCTGTTCCTATTTCGTTGTCCTTCACCGAATAATACCAGAAACCCTTCACAACACAATGGCCAACACTCCTCATGGTGGTGTCCTAAAGGACCTCTTCGCTCGCGATCTCCCCCGTCAATCCGAGCTTGAGGCCGAGGCTCAGAAACTCCCTGCTCTTACACTCAGCGAGCGACACCTTTGCGATCTTGAGCTGATCCTTAACGGTGGTTTCTCTCCTCTTGAAGGTATGCGCCGCAACATTTTCTTACAATGATCTTTTTTCTCTTTTTGCCGCTGGATGGCGCGGACCGTTGATGGGCGAATTGCGGTGCCCCGCCCCCGCATCTCCGATCGCCGGCGCCAGTTTGCGACAGGAACATTATTTTTTGCATGAGTGAGAATAGGAATTGACCACCAATTTTACAGGTTTCTTGAGTGAGAAGGACTACAATGGGCAAGTTAATGCGAAGTCTACACTTGATCGTTTCATGAGCTGACAAATTCTTCCAGCGTTGTTGAGAACAACCGTCTCGCCGATGGCGCTCTCTTCTCCATGCCCATCAACCTCGATGTCAACCAGGCTGAGATCGACCAGCTCGGCCTCAAGGCTGGTGCTCGCGTCACACTCCGCGACTTCCGTGACGACCGAAACCTCGCTATCCTGACCGTTGAGGACATCTACCGACCTGACAAGTAGGTGGCCCCCATAGCCTCGACTCCCAACAATGTCATTGGTAACTAACAGATGCTTACAGGGTCAACGAGGCCAAGAAGGTCTTTGGCAGCGACGATGACACCCACCCCGGTGTCAAGTACCTCTTCGATACCGCCAAGGAGTTCTACGTTGGTGGTAAGCTTGAGGCCATCAACCGCCTGGAGCACTACGACTTCCTCGACCTTCGATGTAAGAATCGCAACTGTCACTGAGCCCATCATGAAGCTAACATTTACAAGTCACACCCTCTGAACTCCGCGCTCACTTCAACAAGCTCGGCTGGCAAAAGGTCGTCGCTTTCCAGACCCGAAACCCCATGCACCGTGCTCACCGTGAGCTGACGGTCCGCGCTGCCCGCTCCCAGCAGGCCAACGTCCTCATCCAGCCCGTCGTTGGTCTTACCAAGCCCGGTGACATCGACCACTTCACCCGTGTCCGTGTCTACAAGGCTCTCCTGCCCCGTTACCCCAACGGTATGGCCGCCCTCGCTCTTCTGCCCCTCGCCATGCGAATGGGTGGTCCCCGTGAGGCTCTCTGGCACGCCATCATCCGCAAGAACCACGGTGCTACCCACTTCATCGTCGGCCGTGACCACGCCGGTCCCGGTAAGAACAAGCAGGGCAAGGACCACTACGGTCCTTATGATGCTCAGGTCCTCGTCCAGGAGCACCAGGAGGAGCTTGGCATCAAGATGGTCGAGTTCCAGGCCATGATCTACCTGCCCGACTCTGATGAGTACCTCCCCATCAACGAGATCCCTGAGGGTACCCGCACCCTCAACATCTCCGGTACTGAGCTCCGACACCGTCTCCGAACCGGCAAGGACATCCCCGAGTGGTTCTCCTACCCCGAGGTTGTCAAGGTTCTTCGCGAGGAGAACCCCCTCCCTGCCGAGAAGGGTTTCACTGTCTTCATGACCGGTTACCAGAACAGCGGAAAGGACCAGATTGCCCGTGCTCTCCAGGCCACTCTCAACCAGGGTGGTGGTCGTCCTGTCTCCATGTTGCTTGGTGAGAACGTGCGACACGAGCTCTCTCCCGAGCTTGGCTTCACCCGCAAGGACCGCGACCTCAACATCCAGCGCATTGCTTTCGTCGCCTCTGAGCTAACCAAGGCCGGTGCCGCTGTCATCGCCGCCCCTATCGCTCCCTTTGAGGATGCTCGCAAGGCTGCCCGTGACCTCGTCGAGAAGTCCGGTCCCTTCTTCCTTGTCCACGTTGCTACTCCCCTTGAGTACTGTGAGAAGACCGACCGCAAGGGTGTCTATGCTGCCGCTCGCAACGGCGAGATTAAGAACTTCACTGGTGTCGACGACCCCTACGAGGCTCCTGCCAAGCCTGACCTCGTTGTCGACCTCGAGAAGCAGAACGTCCGCTCCATTGTGCACCAGATTGTTCTGCTCCTCGAGAGCAACGGTCTTCTCGACCGCCTGTAAGCGATGATTTTTGACGATTTATCTCGGGGATCAGCCGAGGGAGATACCCGCTAGCTACGCCTGCCTACTGATTCGAGTAGGAGGTTTGTTGCTCTACAAAACTTTTGCAAATAACAGCGCAAGGATAAACGGAATTGGCGTTACTTTGAATGAGATGGATAAGGAAAAGATGGGCAAATGTGATGAACTGCATTGCATTGCGTTGCTGGTATACTTAGACGACGAAGCCGTGTCGGGATAGATTTAGTACCGATACTATGAATGAAGAGCATGATCAAACTACTTTCGGAAGCGAGAATATGCAATGCAAGTGATACGTGGACTTGCAAACTTATCAGCCTATCACATCCAACAATGGGATGGCTGTCAGTTGTGTTGGGCTGTGAATGGATGCTGGAGAAAGCTCGTGACAATATGCGCGCTTAATCAATCGTTGGATCTTGACGGCCAAAGGATTGGGCACCACCGCCGGGCATGAAGTGAGAATAGATGCGTGGCAGTCCTGGATTGAAATGTTTGAGTCATGTTATATTTAGCACAAGTCGGTTTTTACCTTTTGGGAATACTATCAGCTACAATGCTCTGTCGAACATTCCCATGCCTTGACCCTGGCTTCCAAATGCTTCTCCAGGGAGTCCAGCGGTTAACATTCACGGTGGCTGGTCGTCACCCTATGACGCCCAGCCTCCCGTGAAGTCCCCTGTGGTTACGGATATCCCATGGATCCTGGATTCTGAGAGACGAATTAAACTGATCAGCTCGCACTAAACTAGACAGGCTCACTGCTTATATATTTCTTTTCTGTCAGACTCGAGACAAGTTTTGTGGTATACATGGTTGGACTGGGATGTGCCTGTGTCCGTGCCCAGCATTGGCCTTGTTGAACACTGTCGGGCTCCACAAGCAAGTTTGAGGAACGGGAAGTCAGACATAAACGAGATCTTGTACAGTTGGGGCTGTGTTGGTGAAGATTGCGTATACGTGGTGGCCGTGTTGGCGACGGTTTCTCGAATGATGGTGAGGAATTGCCTATGATTGCTATTTTTTAGGTGTCTGTACGCCTATGCACAGTCTGTCGTCGCCCACAAGGTTGACATCATCTTTGTAGGCTTTTTACAGTTTCAGTTAATCACCGTTGAACTCCCTGACTCCCTACCATGCAACAAGTCCAAGCTTTCCGATCCCCTTTTAGACGACTTGTTAAATCGCAGGTTGGGGACCCTAAAACAGAAATCATTGAGGGAATTGCCAAATCGCTTGCAACATATTATCGACCGAGCTTCTAACGGTGAGAAACAGAGCTTCTCTCCTGCCTTAGTGCCTGATTCTACCAGAATTTGACCTGAGACTTTCGCCTGCAGGGAAGGGACCAACCAAACTGGACCTGGCACGCACTGGCTGCGCTTAGCTTCCATGCAACTCACCTCACCTTCTACAGTACAACCATCCCCTCTTCACGAATTCGCTTTTGCTTTGCTGTATCCCAAGACTGCCCAACATAGTGCTATTTCTCTCGCTCGGCAGCCTGAATTTCACTTTGCATCACCCTGATTCCTTTTTTTTTTTGTTGCTGCAGGAGTTAATACTATCGACTCCCCTCTGCGCCCACTATTCTTGACCGCCTTCTTGAACCCGTTTGGAATTATCGATCACAACGACATTAACCGCTAAACAACCATCACACGATACTTTCACCGTAGCTCCATGGTCAACCATGTCCTCCAAGGACCAAGACGTCGAGGCCCAAGCCGATGAGAGACCGCAAGACAGGGAAAAGGTCCGCCGCTCAAAATCCGAACGAAAGGAACGCAGCCATCGCGACCGAGACCACGATCGAGAAAGGGATAAGGACCCTGAACGTCGCCGACATCGCACATCTCGGCTCTCTAAGAGCAAGCTCGGCAGTGAACTTAGCGACAACCTCTCCCATACATCTAGTCGCCGCCACCGCCATCGCAAGGATAGAGACAGTGATGAGCATCATCGCCGTCACCACCGCACTGCTTCGACCAGCGACCTAGGCAGTTCAGATATCAGAACGTCGACAGCTGCCACTTCCATTCTTTCTGACCGTATCAACATGCCTTACCCATCTTTCAGTAAGGCACACAGCAAAGAGGCCATCGTTAGTCGCGATTCCCTATCACTTAAACCTCCTACTCGTGAACCGCCAGAGCCTCCTACCGCCGAGGAACTCAAGGCCCGCAGGGATTCTGGCAATGCCAATCCGAATGCGCCACCCAGTCCTCCCCCAACCGACTTGGACGCGGACAAGACTGCTGTGAACGAGGAAACGCCAAATGAACCAGTTGACGAGGAATCCACGAAAGAGGATTCATTCGACGAAGAGACGTTAAATGCAGATCTGTCTAGGGAAGACATCCCAACGATTCAGACCCCGACAGAGGAGCCTTCAGCATCCGAGGCTGGCCTGAAAAAGTCAAAGTCAAGACTATCTCACTCTCGATCAGCATCACGAAACGAGGAGCGCTCCCGTGTTAGTCGCCGATCAGGGTCCTCGAGTCAAGCTACTTATGTCAAATCCTCGCATCGTTCGGCTGAAAAGATCCGACGCTCTGATTCACGGGCCTCTAGTTCTTCTCATCGCTCAGTCCATCGAACATCTTCTACTCGAAGCCACAGAAAGTATGATGCAGACGGACCATCCTCTCCTTCAAGTGCTCAGGATTCATCTCCCAGAACACCTACCCAAGCTCCCTTCCCTCACGGGTATCCTGACACCAAGCGTGAGACCCCCTCTGTTATCGACGTTGAAGATGTCGACTCAAACTTGCATTCCAAAACGGCGACGCCTGCGTCTGCCTTTGGCATTGCTCCTCCACCCCCGCCTCCACCACCGGCGCTTGATGTCCACGACATGCCTCGAGTCGACTACCTTCTTCAAAACGGCGGCCTTGCATACACGGCCCCCAAGAACTTCCTCTCTGTACTGCCCCGTCAAAACGGCACACGACCTTCAAATCCTCCCCTGGTCGGTACAGACACTCTCTTTGCTCCGTTTCACAACCTACTGGATCAGTACAACACTGTCCTCAACAAGCAGGGATCAATTGCTGTCGCTACTGGGCACCGTTCAGTCGCTCGTAGACTGCTGGACCGTCTCGAGAATGTATTCTCCCGCGACCTCCCACCTTATGGTTGCACATGTGTCATGTGTGACAACCCTCACGAAATACATGATGGTCTCAACTGGGGCGATGTTCTGGAGTGGGTAAGCGGCCGCATTGAACTCCCACAGTGGCCTCCTTTTGATCTGGCCGAGGTTGGCACCAAGGCCGCTGAAATTTCTGGCGACGTGCCCCCTCGACCTGCGTCACCGGTCCAGCTGGATCCGGATATTGCGGAAGAATTTAGGGAGCACTACCTTCGCCAGTCGAAGAAGGTCCGGACTGCTGTCGATCGATGGTTGTCTAACACTGGAGAAACCCCAGTACCACCCCCTCAGGATGTTGACGATGAGACCTTGTCTTTCGCCATTCTGACAAACCTTGATCCTGAGGACCGCCCTTACTTTAACGCCATCATGACCGGATCCAAGGAGTTGAAGTCATCTGTTCGCGCCCCCACACCAGGACACCGGCCTCGAACGGATTTCCTCATCAAGACTGGCCTTGCATTGCAACGACTATACCGATTGCAACAAGTTCCTCGGGATGCCGAATCGGCGACATACTTGGTCAAGAACCCACACACTCACGATCTTTTGGTTGCACTTTCCAACATCAACAATTCTGAGTGGGAGATTCTCGTCTCTGGACGCTTCGATGGCTTCCTTTGGTCTGGAGCAGACGATGAGCCACACACACCGCATTCTGAATCTCGTGGACCTACGCCAGCCAGCTCCTACTACAACACCCGAACGATGAGCCCCGGACCTCGAGCTTCCTCTTCGTTCAGCTCGAGAAACACAACTCCCTTCTCAGTCTACTCGCGAGGCACAACGCCAGCCTCGTTCGTAAGTGTCAACACAACTGGCATGCCCGGAAGCCGACAGGCTGTTTCCAACGACGAAGAAATGGAGATGGCGGCGATTGCAGAGATCGAAAGGGAGATTTACAAGGGTATGGAGACTTTGGAGGATGCCTTTGAAAAACTACACAAGAAGGCTGAGGTCGTCCGGAACGCACTACGTCAACGTGGAGCCGGTTTGATGCAGAACCTGCAGAACCGCCGTCGTATTGATGTGCTTTCAGGCCCCAACTCTGGCAACTCGCAGTCTTCAGGCTACGAGCGACCGGCTTGGGCTGGAGACGACGATCGCGAACCCGGCAGTGATGATGACTGGGCTTTAGACGATATCGATATTATGCCTGATGATTCGGCCAGCAACATTAGCAGTTCTCGCCACAGACGACCTAAGAGGCGTACAGAGCGACGAACCCCTGCCCCGATCAACGAAGAAGACGAGGATTAAGCGTCAGAGGCGATACCGAGAACTCCATGGATTGATGGAGAGGGATTATACGAATGACGACAGAAACGTTTGAAAGAAGCGCATTTTTTGCAGCATATAAAATTCGAAACCACAGTTCAATGTCACCGAAGCTTGTTTGATTGAGTAACTACTTGTCGGAGCGGACAAGCGACAAATGATTGTCAGATACCACTTGTATACCTGTCATTGGAGATTTTGGACCGGGCTACCATTATGATAATTGAGGATGACAAGTTTGCTTTGCTTTTCATCCATTTCTTGCTATGTTATTTTTACTGCCTTTGCTATGGGGAGAAAAGGGGAGCAGAGAAGGTCTGTCTAGAAAATCATGCCACATCTCCCAAGGGAGACTTTGTCGAAGTTTTTATCCGTCTGGGGCGGTTGTCTAAGTTTTGTTCTATGCTAGCTATGGGAATGATGAAGGGGGCCATGACGAGGCATTGGCGTCTGTTCATTCGTAGAGTAGAGATGAACTGATGGATATACCTTGAGCAAATGTTAATGAATGGCAGGAAGCCATAGCAATTTGCTGCAATACAAACAATGGCTTAATGACTTATGAATGCCATTTATGTTTGATGAAGGTTACGAACCGGGACATTAATTTTGGCCAGCTGTGTCTCATCGTACATTGATATTTCGTCATGAGCATGCCCCATGGCAGCCCGTATTTACAACTCATCATAGCTTATATAAACATTGAACAGAGACATCCCTTTTCATTCCCCGCTGGTTATGACTCCCCTTCATGTCATACAAAAATGATGAACAATCCTTCCCTTCATTCCCTTGCATCTCCATCGATTTCGTTCCCTCGATATCCCCCAAGCCAGATCTTGGCAAAGGGGGTCAGTGTCCATGTGCACTGAAGAGCGAGGCTGAGATTGTCTCAGCCAAGTAATGTACATGATCTACTCCCGGTCGAGGACACCGGGAATCTCGATCCCTTTTTTGTTTTATAGTGGCCGTTAATAATTACAACGAGTTAGACATCAAATAGGCAAATGGTCTCCGATGACGATAGGCGTGAAAACCACGGTCTGTTAAAGAGAAAAGAAACTTGTGCATTGTTAAAAGTTTCACCTCTAGCTGTAAAGAGACTCGAGGAGGTAAATGACGCCAAAAACAAGGAAAGCAGTGGCACCGCCAACAGTGACTGGAAAGATTGTTAGTTATTTGGATTTGAGAATGAGGCTAGAAATTGTAGACTTACCAACTTTCAGACTGACTCGACCAGCGATGGCACGACCACCAATAACAGCAACACCCGTGCAGATGGCATGACCACATGTAGCACCCAGAGTTACCCACCAGTAATCTTGACCAGCAGCCATGGCAATAGTAGCAATCTGGCTTCGGTCACCCCATTCACCAAGGAAAGTCATGATAAAGGTTTGTACCCAAGCAGGGCTGAGCAGGAGAGAGCAAAGGTTGGTAGCACCTTGAACAACGGTAGAGACAGCACCAGAACCAGAGCGAGAGTCCCTAACAGGAGACTGGGAAGGTGATCGAGGAGGCGACATGAGACGGTTGCTAGGACGAGATCTTCGGCCGTTGCTGTTGCCATTGCCATTCATGCCCATCTCAAGAGTGTATGCGGAGACGGAATCACCTCTCTTACGGCCCATTTCCTTCTCCTTCTCGGCAAGCTCTTGTTCGACTTCGTGCATTTCAGCAGAGACACCCTCGTTGGGGTCCATCTGCATACCCTCTCGCATCAGCTTCGCGCCGAAAACAAAGAAAAGACCAGCAGCGAGGAAGCTAGTCACGCGCTTGGGGATCAGAGCAGGAACTGCGTGTCCCAAAACAGCTGAAAGGACGGTCATGACAAGGAGGGCGCCAAAGGCAGCGGTAAAGACAACCATGCGGTCGTGCTTCATGGCCATAAGTGCTGCAACCAAAAAGGTCTTGTCACCAACTTCGGAGACCAGAATCATGGTGAAGGAGAGAACGAAAGAGTGGAATGGTTGGATGATGCTCTCGTCATCGTGGTGTCCATCGTGTGTCGTTCCTCGGCTCAGGTCGACTGGTGGTGCCTTTGTAGCATCTTGCACAGGTTTGTTTTGTCCAGAGGGTCGGTCAGGGAGATCAGCTGGCTTCTACGTAGATGTTAGTCATGGTGTTGCATTTGGATGCATAGTTCTTGCTTACCCCTAATCCCGCAGTATAATCGTGGTCGTCGTCATTGCTGATGATGGGCTTCGCGGGCTTGGGAATCACGTCATCCGCCTTTTCGCCGCTGGTCTGGTCCTCGATCTTCTCAGTCTTGTCTCCCCCAGAAGCACGGATCTTCTCTTCTTCACTGTGTGGCAGAGGAGGGGCTTCCTTGGGAGATGCAGGCTTTCTGAATGTTTCCTCGCCTGCAAGATCCTCCTCCAACTTTCGCGCCTTGTATCGTTCGGTCACACCGCCTTCGGTGCCGGTGGTGCCTTGTTGAGCGTGGACTCGGTCCTTGTCGAACATGACGCCGTCGTTGGTTTCGGGGATCTTTGCGCCATCGACTACAGTAGGGTCATCTGGTCGGCCCTTGAGCTCAGGAAGAGCTTCGGAGCTGGCGTCGACCTTGGCTGCAGCTCCAGCTTCAGGTACAATAGCAGCTCCAGCTCCAGCTGCTGCACCTGCACCGGTGGCAGGGCCAGAGGCAGAGCCAACCGCGGCAGGAGATCCGACATCAGGTAAGACTTCAGCTGGCTTCTTGTGGTCATCTGTCTCGATGAACGGTCCATGATGAGGCTTTCCATCCCTGCCATCAACAGGGGCGTCTTTCGTGGGGATGTCATGACGCTTTACGCCAGCCTCAGGAAGGCCATCGGTCTGTTCTGTAATGGCAACAGGGCCAGGTATGTCGGTAACGTCGTGGGAGGACAGCGCATTCGCTAAAGCGGGAAGAAGGAGAAGGATCAATGGTGAATGCGTGGTTCGGATCTTCATGATGGGCAGTTGTGATTGTTGGTTGAGAGAGGATGGAAAAGTCGACAAGTCTCAAGGGGACTGCCGGCGATGGTGGCCGCAACCTGAGCAGGTAATTCGAGGTGTTGAATACAACGGTCGATCAGTTAGAAAAAAAAGTTGAAACCGTAACTTTGCGACGATCAAAGTCGCGTGTAACGTAACGTAGGTGGGCAGAATAGACTTTGCGGAGGTTGACGATGCTGACACCAGACAAGAAAAGATACAAGGTCTCTAGCAAAGATGACCAAGGTGCAAATGCATAGATGAGCTAGTTACTCTGTACACGCTGAATACTCCAGTATCAGAAACAAAAAGGGAGTTGAAAGGTTGATCAGGAATGTTGGGGTTTGAATGCTTTGGATCCAATTGGTTTGGTCTCGAACATAGGGGGCATCGAAATGGAAGATCCGCTCCGTACGAGGTACCGGGCCCATCCCTTAGATTCTTGCGGCTGCAGCCCGGGGCTAAAATACAACAGGGGTCTCACCCTGCTGAGAATGCCCTAGCAGACGTGCCAACGTGGCCCCAGCTGTGCCACGCTAAGCCTTGAGTCGTTTAGTGGCCAAGTATTTTTACCCAAGCTTCAGGGGGTCTTTCACGGTAGTTCATGACAGAACTTACGAGACAAATGAAGTGAATAATCGACAGTCTGAGCAGGTATCACAATCGAGTTATCAACACTGAAAAGGACCTAGAAATATATTCGTGGCCTGTGATGCGATGACCTCTGGGCATCAATCCTATCATCATGATATCTTACGAGATACGAATATCTACAAACAACACGCATGAGCTTCTAAGGGGTTATGGCCAATACACTCAGGCAAAGAAACTTAATCAACTCAGACATAAAGCTTGTAATAGTCTAATACCCGCCGGTTTCTTTCGACTCTAAAGATTGCTGGAAATGTTCGCCAAGCCCGACATTTCCGAGCAACAATACCATTCTTTCGTTTGCTTGTCACGGGTAAACCTGATTTCTTGATACTACAGCCATGAATCCATACACTTACGAGGCCGTGTACAAAAAAGGGTACCGTTTCTCTGCATACAGCATCTTGGACTCCAGTTGAAGTCTTGATACCAAGCCGCCAAGTATCGGATGTCGGCAGAAATCTGGATCCCAAGCTCACCATCATCTCTTGGAATACTTACACGTAGACGAACCAGGTATCTCTGGTTGAGAGGATACAATTATCATTATGTTCTTGGTATGGAGAAATCTACGTCGTGACCAGAGGATGTTTCGGGTTTTGGGCTTCTCCATCTCGACCACCAGTATGAAGGTCATCTTTGTGACTGCAATACTCATTTCAAACCAGTTTACCAGTGTCCATCTAAGGACGTATTAGAGAATCAAATACACAATGGCCTTGTCAAAGATACTCTTTGTTGTGTCGTCTTTCCATTATCCTCATCGGACTATAACTTAGTTGAGGCTGGCAAATGTACATCTTGTCTACATGCAAAACGTCCTAACTGGCTCTCATCCGTTACGCTTCTTTTCAAGACACTGGAAATAGAATACGTTGGTGCTTTCTTATCCTTTTGGTTGCATTACCTTTGATGGGTGGGTTTATACTTTCATTCATCGAATGGTTGTTGCAATACGGAGTTAGGAACTTTTCTGTTGTTTGTTGCTACAACGCCTGATCAAACCAACCAGACCAAATAACTAAGAATAAGATCATTGCCCACAGCGATATTATTGTCATACGTTGCAATGTTAAAATGACAGATAACACGGTAAATGCTGTGTAACCGTGACAGACTCACCCAACCCCAGAATAAGTTCAGGGTAGGTAGGCCTAACACGGGCCTTATTAAGTCTTATCTCCGGCCGATGTCGTCACAAGCTCCGGTAGCTCCTCCATTGACTTCACTCCAGCATCGCATTTGGAGCGTTTCGCTCATCGCATCATTGATATTTTGTTAACGACTTGTGACCTTTGTGAACCTCTATATCATTACAAACCTGTGTATACTGAGTGAATTACTTACCCTGCTATTCTCCTGATAAGACCGGACATTCATTGTCACCGTACCGCCCCTCACAGCTGCCGTGCTTAGCAAGCATTCTGCCGACTCGCACTCAGAACCGAGCTCTGCCAAATCTCACATACGGCAACCATGGCTCCTCTTGAAGAAGAGAGGAGCTCCCGGCCTGTGGTAACGGATCAAAGTGATGATGAAACCCATAATGAGAGCACACGTGAATCATCAGAAGGACCAGCATGGTACTATGAAATCGAGGCAGATGAGGATGAGCCGGAAGAGGATGAAGATGAAGATTACGAGGATCAGCCCGTCGAAGAAGATGAGGAAGAGGAAGAGGATGATGAGGACGACGATGACGATGGCATTGAAGGAGACGGCGGTGCACAACGCCTTCTCAATATTGTTCGAAGTAATTCCCAACACCCTCCTCCTACTGCAATACATAACTGACATAGTGGTGATCCAAGCTGGAGCTAGAACAGGACTGTTGACCAGAAGGCAACTCCTCGCATTGATGCAGGACCCAAATCTTACCAGTGTTTTGTTCCAAGACAATGCAGACGACGACGCAGAATTCTTAGACTGGCCTTTTAGAAGACGCCGTACACCTAAGGATCCTAACCGTTTTCCAAAAGTTCCTAGCGAGCAAGGCATCAAGCTTATGCGATCAGGGGTGTTTGGCGCAAATGATTATAACCTAAGAGCTAAGAAGCGTCTAGCTACACGAATGCTGGAGCGGGAGCTGGCCTTGGGAAACCGCGAAGACAGATTGCGGAACAATGCTCTCATCAATCAGGTTGGCTACTGAGGCTTACACATCAATAGTTTGACTAACACTTATCCAGGGTCTTTTACCACAAACGAGAGCGGAAAAAGTTCTCCATTTTGATGATCCGGTCTACTCTGGACAGTTTTCTGATGATGGTAACTTCTTCTTTGCTTGTTCTCAAGACTTCAAAGTTCGAATGTACGATACCTCGAGCCCGTACAACTGGAAGCATTACAAGACAGTTGCATACCCTTGGGGCCAGTGGACGCTCACGGATGCGTCGTTGAGTCCCGACAACAAATGGCTCGCTTATACTTCGATCCAGACCATGGTTTCAATAGCCCCTACAGATCCAAATGATACTGGCGACCCTTATACCCTGGATCTCGACGATGGCCCGCCTCGGCAGGGGTGGCACGGACGACGTGGCTTTGGTATCTGGTCTGTTCGATTCTCAGGCGACGGAAGAGAGCTGGTCGCTGGAACAAGTGCGGCTTCCATTGTTGTGTATGATATCGAGTCACGGTCAGTCTTGCATCATGTCCGCGGACACCAAGATGATGTAAACGCTGTGTGTTTCGCCGACAAGATGTCGCCGCATATCCTCTACTCAGGTTCCGACGATACGACGATCAAGGTATGGGATAGGCGAAGCATGGGCGATAACCGAGAAGCCGGAGCTTTTGTTGGTCACATCGAGGGTTTGACGTATATCGACAGCAAAGGCGATGGACGTTATATCCTTAGCAACGGGAAAGATCAGAGCATGAAACTTTGGGACCTTCGAATGGCCATGTCTACTGATCGATACACCGAACTTGACCCCACAAGAACCGTCAATACCAGCGGTTTCGATTACCGAGGGGGACTTTATGACGACGAAGATTGGGACGTACATCCCCACGATAACTCACTCGTTACTTTCCGAGGCCACAAAGTACTCCGAACTCTTATTCGGTGCCACTTTTCACCCCCAACGAGTACCAACTCGAGATATGTCTACTCAGGAAGTACAGACGGTAAAGTATACATTTGGAACATGGACGCAACATTGGCTGGAGCCGTCGACGTCAAGAAAGCGACGATGCGAACACGGCCCATGGAAAATCGACATCGCTTCTATCACCTTGAGGAGTCAGGTAATTGGACCACTTGTGTTCGCGATGCCAGCTGGCACCCCAATGCTCCTCTCCTTGTTGGTAAGTTTGCCTGCCTTTGTTTCAATGCCCCAGCTAACTCGGGATCAGCTTCTGCATGGAATGGTTATAACATGGCAAGAGGAACATGTTCGCTACACTCGTTTAATGAAAATATCGATGATGAGGGAGATCCTCCAATGGGTCACAGCGTCAGCAACGTCCTAAAGGAACAGCCCGATTTGTATCAGAATTCAACATATGGGATGGACTAGGCCAATACTGCAAAAATAACAATGGATATATTTGTACAATTAATCACTGTAGCCGTCTTTTTCGTAGTGGATATTTCTCAATCCACACAAATAGCGCCTTGGACGTGAAAGCACATCCTCCTTCTCATCTCCCATGGCGCTCGGTCGAATTTCAGCGTAGAAGTGTGTCGCGTGCCCGCCATAATGTCATGTAACTCCGCCCCGTTAAGCATACCCGCAAGCAAGAAAGGTGTGATTGTCCTCGTTCCCGTGTTGCGGGTTTTTGGATTATCAAGTCGCCATCCAGAATCTCATCAGCCGATCGCGTGACCGTTTATGCGCTTCCGACGAGGGCGTGGTTAAGGGGAATGTGCACTATTATCGTGTTAGGAATTGAGGCAAGCGGAGAGGTCTGAAGCACATACCCAGCTTAACAACGTAGCCGACGGCGCCCATGATGAGGAAACCAACGCCAACAGCTTGGCAGAGTCGCAGAAACTCCTTCTGGTCGGCTGTAGACGAAAATGTTAGTGAATAGTAGAGTGACGCTGCGCAATGGGTCAACATACGCTTAGTGCATCGTCGCACGAATTGAACACCGTCTCTGACGAACTCGGAGGGAACCTCGAGAATCTCTTGAACCTGGTCGGACATTTTGGATGGTGGAAGAAATGAAGAGATATTAAAAGTACGTTGTGTGAATGAGAGAAGGTAATGTCGGAGGAAACAAAAATGCAGTCGTCGAATTGAGTCAAAGTCAAAGTCGCGGGGGTTGTAGAAAGGAGGGTTGGAGCTCAAGTTTAAAGGGGACCTCTATGTAGCTAATGAATGGACAGCTCTCACTCTGGCCTCTATCTCCATACGTGTTAACAAACCAATTTCCACGGAGAAGTCCCTGGAGTTCGGACCGATAGATTCTCCGATGGATGACCTGAACTGTGGTTGCAGCTCCACTGAATTGCAGGTCCCGGCCCCGGACAGTCAGACGCGCAGGCGCTACCAGGTAGGCGCCAGCTTCCGCGGGTTGCAGCGAAGCTCTCCTCCCCAGAAAATAAACTTACCTACTGTGAAGCTCTTCTTTTCCAAACTCTTTCATCTTCGTTTTGCTTGCCATCGCGAAGCCGTAACTGACCTTGCAGGATTTCCATCACGGTTCAATCACGGTTCAATCACGGTTCAATCACGGCAGTCTTACTCACCGGCTTACTTTGTTCGCGATCGAGCTTGGTCAAGTTAACAGAGCCGTCGACAACGCGAATCGATCGGGTGCTTTCTTTTCGATATCGCATCGCTTAGGCTCTACTACAAGTCACGCAACTCGGGCGCTCTCTGGCAAAGACTTTGGTCGCAAGCGATCGGCGAACTGAAGGTTAGGAAAGAAGGGTTGATCGGGCTGACGGCATCCTCTGTCCCATTGCTCCCCATCTGTATCTTAGCGCTCGCTCGAGATATATCAGGAGCTAGAAGCGAGGATTGCGAGCACAGAGCTTCGTCCTCAATATCGAATCTTTGAGTCAAGTACCATCATATCAGGAGGCTATACCTATATCAGGGCCCCATTCTTGTTACACGGAGTGTACGTATTGCAAGCTTCCAGTCCAAATCATTTCTTGTCTCTGGCGCGAAAGGCCTCTGAGTTTTGAGGCGATGTTTGTTGGCGATGGAACGTTCAATAGCTGATTACTTATGTGTAAAGACCAGAGGCCAACTCTTGTATTTCTCAGCCTAATTATCACATTGATCATTTCCTCTTTCATCTCCAGGTCACTCCTGCACGACATTAACCTGTGCCCATTGCACCGAATCTGTCATAATGGCTGAAGAAGATTTCGAGATCGACATCTACGGCGACGCAGGCAACGAACAGCAGCAGGACCCCCAGCACCACGATGGCAGTAATCAGGACTATCACCAAGAGGATCATCGACGAGACAGTCATGGTGACCAAAATATGGACGAGCACCATGCCCAGGACTTCCATGCACGCGAGAGCTATGACTCCAACCACCGAGCATCCGGATCCCAGCAAGGGATCAAGCGAAAACAAGAGGAGGATGGTCGACCAGTTGATCAAACAGCCACAACATCGCTCATGATTTCAGAGCTTAACTGGTGGAACACGGACGACGATATCCGAGGCTGGGCTCGAGAGGCTGGCTGTGAGGATGAGATTAAGGATATTACTTTTAGCGAACACAAGGTTAATGGCAAAAGCAAAGGGTACGCGGAATTAGTACAACTGAGGCACGATGGAGTTGGCTGACCTTTCTTAGACAAGCTTACATTGAATTCTACTCTCCCCAAGCGTCAACAGCTACCAAGCACCGTATCGAACAGATCCTTGCTGAAAGTCAAGCTGCTCAGAAAAAGGTCACACTGGCCTACTGGAATCCCAACATCAACCCCTTCAAGACTCTCCCCAAGGACGCTCCTACTAGGAGCAAGGACCAAAACCGTGCGCCTTCTACTTATAATGATCGTGGCAACAACAACATGGGCGGCAACTTTGGAGGTTCTGGAGGTGGGTTCAGAGGAGGTAGGGGCGGTTACAACCGTGGCGGCATGAACCAAGGTGGTTACAATCGTAATTTCAACAACCACATGGGGGGAGGTTACAACAACAACATGGGAGGCGGATACAACGGACCCATGGGAGGCGGCGGTAACTTTGGCTTCAACAACCGCGGCGGAATGATGGGAGGTGGCATGCGAGGGGGCCCTGGTGGTATGCGGGGTGGTCGAGGAGGTGGCATGATGAACATGAACCCAATGGGTGGGATGCCTATGGGTATGCCCGGCAACATGGGCATGGGCATGATGGCTCCCAATGGTATGCCTGGTAAGTCACCACATTGAATGCTTATTTAGCAGTAACTGACATGATGCAGGCTTTCAAGGTATGCCTCCCAACTTTAACCCCGGGTTCGGCTTCAACCAGAACCAGGGTGGAGGTGGCGATTGGGGGAACCCTCATGGAGCCAAAAGACCGAGGGGTGAATAGCCCCTGGACAGCGGCTGTTACTCAAAAGCTGGGAATTTGCTGCAGTACTAGGAATTCGACGTGTGATATTTTCATTTTCCTCAAGGTTTGGGATGAATATGGGCCAAGTTGTGGAAGAGATTGAGGAAAGGGATAACTGCTCATTGTATCATAGAATTATGGAGTAAGGTCAGGCATCGGCGTCAACAGAGCGTTTTGTTTAAGTTTCGGCGTGATTCAAGTATGTGACTCGGCGTGATGATACTCAACCAACTCTAAGATAGATTTGCCATTTTCTTGAATCCTGTTGTCGGTGTTACTCATGAGCTAAACTCTAGTTGACATATAAAGAGGCATCCGACCCCGCGTGCCCCTGATGCACGCACAGCAATCTTTCTCACCTCTCAAACAATGGATCCCCTATTACGTCTACGTCCCGTCGTCGTTACCAAGTACCATGCGGCCTGGCCGTCCCTTCCGAGTTCCCCATTGTGATTCTCTGAGGGACCGCTACCTCGGGACATTGCACGAAGTCAAGATGGAATCCATCGGCGAGTGCGTGATGCACTTGAGAGCAACAGCCTCATCGAAGAGGAGATGACTATCAATTTCGGCCACCGTGACGAAGCTCCGACTGTCTTGGTTTACACACAATGGCATGAGGACAAAGAATGGAAGCGGGCAGTTGAAGAAATGGTTGCCTCGGTCGCCAAGGACTTCCCAAGCGCCATCGACGGCGGGCTCCATTTTGAGATGATCTCCCCTCAATCTCTCAAGATGGCTTATCCAAAAGATGAAGATTCCCCTTGGAAGAGGGATCCTATCGCGGTACGCTGCCACGTTCCTGCTTTGGAGCCATACGACCCGGAAGAGATCTCTACAAGGTCCTTATACCATCAGAAAGGTCCGCCTGGGGGAGCAGAAGCATCAATATAATCAGGTCAGTTTATGCTTCTTGGATCAGGATTCTAGACTGTCTATTTTTGTCCCAAAATCTAGAGGCTAACCTTTTCTTTCTCAATAGGGGTATATGAGTTGTCGCTCAATATCATATGTTCTTGCTACGCCGAAGTCCCTATGGATTGCATTTATAAACCCTGTCAATATTCTTAAATCTTGGACTGTTTTTGATTGAACCTTACACACTGCCAAGCAGTGTAACCGTGCCTGGCCGGCACTGCATTTTATCTTTTTCGAGTACCCACCTACCTTAGTAGTAATATTCTTTGAAAACTCAACCTTGCCATTGCACAAAAGTATGCCGTCCGAGGCTAGAATGTCTTCCCACAAACGACCCCGTGCTACTGGAGCGAGTCTTGTTGTGTACATCGAAAACATCAACAACGACACCCAGATTGCAGATTTCGAAACCTTTGTCACTGCAGCTGGTTTCTCTGGCACATTCTTTTGGCCCGAGACGAAAAGTCCTATTGACCGCTATCATGATGGCTGTTGGGTCCAGTTCCAATCCCAAGTGGACGCCACTCGCGCACTGGCTGTTCTAGACAATGCTACATTCATGGGAATGAAGATTGTCACTAGATCAGTCACTGTAAACTTTGTGAGTGTGGCCTCAAGAAGCTTTATCTTGTAACCCGCTGACACTGGCTTATAGAAACGAGCTCGTCATGGGAATGTCACAAGCGTCCAGGACCCTGCCATGGTTACTCACCACAACAAGGGGCCAGAACCAACCTCACAGCTGCGAGAATCTGTCGGCTCTTATGATAACGGATCGCCTCTAATTAAAGATGTGCCAATCTCTTGCAAACAAAAACATCCTCACATGCAACACGACTCTCACAAACCACCCCAAGAGCTCATCAATGACAAGGTGAAGCTCGAGAATACGGATGAGAATTCTATTATGAACCTTCCAGACAAGTCTATCTCGCAAATTGCCAATGACGGCAAGATGAGACAACCCTGGGTCTATGTAGAAAGACTCAATCCCGACAGCAAACGAAGAGAGTTTAAAAGGATCGCCCTATCACAGCTTGATGTATTGGAACTACTTGGCTAGCAGCAGTGGTTTTACAAAGGCCAATTAGAGAGTATTGACAGCTCAAAAGATCCACGACCTACGTACAGGTTGCATGACATCTGGTTTGCCGATAACCCTACAGGTGACACGACCGCTATGTTCGCGAGAGGTATTCAGATGTCAGGTCTGACAGCGAGAGTTCAAGTTGGAGAGGAACCGCCCCACGGGGCGAGATCCATAGCCTTGTTCGGTGCAAAGAGCTCTGGACACTCAATGTATTGGGAGCCGGGCCGTCTTCTTGGACACGACAACAAAGCACGGGCTTTAGTTTCTCACTCTCCGACCTTCCTCGTCCCTGCTGACCCTGGTTCCGACTATTCTTCGGGAACTTGCCGCAGTCACATACCTATTTATAGGCGCCCAAGAAGCGTAGGGCTTGGCTGGGGTGGCTATGACCTGTACAACGAGTGGCAGTATCTCGGGAGACAAGCCAAGAAATATGTTCCCGAAAGGGACTACCTGACAAGAACCGCTGCCTCGAATGTTAGCTTTACGTCCGAGGTTACGGGGGTTCACACCGTGAGCATCGAGAGTAGGACGATCAAGTCATGGGAAGACATTGGCCAGGATAGAAGTCTGTGGATGGAGATCAACCGGAAAGAGGATCGCATGGGCAACGCTTTGCCACCAAGAACCAAGAGAAAGTAGCGTATGGCGAGACAAGCCTTTATTCTATGTAACTACTCTATACAAAGTCTTACAAAAACGGCTTCACCATCAGGGTTTCACACATATAAAATAGTGCTCCTTAGTCCTCGGCGTTATGTGCATTGCAAGCTTTGTCAAAAGATGCTTTGGCCAACGACATTCTGTAGACGTTGCCACTTTTTGTTTGTTTCACCTGCCAGCTCTCCTCTCGGAAGTTGTTGGATCCCTGAGTACATTAGAGCTCTGCAAATCGACATATCAAGACTGGACTTACGATCAACCATTCAGGTTCGATAGCAGTGACGGTTTGAAAGTACTGACGGTGAGAGTACACAAAAGTGCTATGGACGATCCACTGATGGTCAAGACCCACGAGACTGCTTCTAGGATGTATCGCGGCTTGCCAGTTGAAATGGAATAATCTATATTGATCGCTTCCACTTTTAGGGTCACGAAAGGCCACGCGATGGACGAACGCCCAGGCTAGTGCCTTGCGGATGCCCAAGTCGTAGTCGCGACTCTCAAAGTTGGCCCTCTTGGAGGGCGCCCCAAATAATTCTGCAAAAGATTCCACCAGCTTTATACGGATTCTCTTGACGTCTTCCAGAGCCTGCATACTGAGAAAGGCGGTTGAGCACCACGATTGCAGCGCATCGGAGTGGTCAGACGAGGCTTCTGTGTCGAGATAGGCGTGAAAAGCATTGAGTTCTGTGATGTGGTCAGACATGGGGCAGGCGAATTGTTGGTGTGCCAGGTCTGCTGCTTGTCTAGTAGCAGGGGGCCGAGTCAAGATGTAGTTGCGGATGCTTTTTGTGGCAGCAATGGTTATAAGTTCGTCGCTGCAACCGAGTTCGTGTGCCCTTTCCAATGCATTGTACCAGAGCGGATGTACTGGGAGCCTTGCAGCCTTTTGACCCCTTTCGGTGATGACTCCAACATCTGTGAGGTAGCCCATGGCATGCAGATCCTCAAGAGCATGGAGGAATACCTCTGGATGGGGCTTATCAACAAAGTCAAAGTTGGCAACGTCGTTGATACCCATGGCCTTTAATTGTAGGACAAGCTCTGAGAGGTCGCTGACAAGAATTGGGGGCAGGACAGTAGGAAGAAGGACCTCGTCAAAGTCACTCTTGGTGTAGAGGCGATAGCATACACCAGATCTCCCGGCTTGCCTAGCTCGATAGCGAGCTTCGGCTTGTGATATGGGTGCCACGGACTGAATCTCAAGGCCGGCGCGGGGATTGAATCGGGTGTCAATTGCTAACCCGGAGTCTAATAAGCTTGATTAGTCGTCATGCGAGGACTTGCTTTGAAGCAATACATACCGATCACATAGACGATGCCGTTAATTGGAGTGAACCACTTTCGGGAGCTACCGGTGATGATACACCGTCGTCGACTAGATTGTTTGATGATATTATCCCGTTGAGGGAAAGTAAGAACATCGAGATCTTTCGTGGTATTTTTGAGTTGAGCACAGGCACTCTTTATTTCGCCAGTACCTGTCAGAAACATGAGGATATCTCCATCTCCAGTAGTTTCATGAATATGCTTCGCGGTGTGTACGGCTAGCTCTAAGAAGTTGGGATCGGGATCGAGAAGCCAGCGGATGTCAACTTGAAAACTGTCCGAGGGTATCGCGAAGTGGACTCCTCGCTCAAAGTATGCAAGGAACTTGCTGGCATTCGCAGTGTCCGACGTAACGATCACTTTGAGGTCGAGACGAGAGGTCACAGCACTCTTTAACAAGGCTAGGAGGACATCTGTTGCCAACCTTCTTTCGTGTGCTTCGTCAATGACGATGCATCCCTGTCGGAAATATTGGCATTTGGCTATAAGAGTTCAATCAAGACGTACGTATTTCTGGAAGAGAACATCGCTCTTGGCCAGCTCAAGCAGCCTCACGTCCGTCATGTATACTAGGCGTGATGTGTCCCCTGCAGCACTGATAGCATTGATTCGTAGCGACTGGGTACAAGCGATTGCTGGTTCATGTTGGTCAAATAAGACAATGTTGAGAACCTTGTTAATATGATCTGAGTCTATTTCACCAGAAACTACAAGCACCTTGGCGTATTGTCAGCATAATTCTCCAACAAGAGTCACGATGACTAGTAGAAGCGCCTTCGGGTACTTACTTGACTTTTGTTATAGGCAGAAAGGAACTCTTGCTGCAACGAAGCCATCGGAAGCTCGCGACAGGTGTTGAACGACTCCTGGGAGGTCATCTTGTACTGGGGCGTCTGAAGAGACATGGAAAATAAATCTGTTGGCCAATTTTGTAAGTATCCATTTGCCAAATCGATAAACAGCGGCTCCAAGTATTGACGTTAAGATGTGGAAAGATCAACCACCACTCGTCGAAATTTCGCATGCAACTTCTACAGCTAGGCTTAATTAATCATCAAGGTAAAACAGTGACGTGGGAAAAATATTGCCTGGGCAATCTCATCGCCCCTCCACCGCTTCAAACGCCCAACGAAAAGATGCAGCTATAATAGCTGTCAAGATATTCTTTAACCAATCACGAATTCAGCCTTTCTTGTTACCCATCGAAGGCCAAGGACAAAGAACGCGCAAACAGAAACGAGTTGAATCTGTTGCGTACAAGGAGATGGCTTCACTTCAATCAACATCTGGCTTGACGACACGCTCGATGAGACATGTCGGGACAACCTCCGCCTCGACATCTTGACCAGCGTAGCAAAGAGTATGGCTCAACTCTCATCTTAACCTTTGATAGGATTGGCTCCGTCATGGAAGAGAAGATCTTGGCCCGAAATTTGACTGGGATCTGCAAAAAGATGATCGAAGCGCTTGTACAGAGCTCGCCGGACCTCAATTCACACTCTCGCTTTGTTCTTTGTCCCCCAGACTTTGACTCTTACAACATTCTTGTGGACCCAAACCTAGGCAATGTTAACGGGTTCATCGATTGGGACCTCGCACAGACTATGCCACCTCATATAGGGTACGCACGGTATCGGGGACTGATCACGCGGGATCGGGATCCCTTGATGTATGGATAACCACATAAGGCAAAGAATAAGAAGAACTTGGAGAATAGAATGGCTACTGGGTAGCAGAAAAATTGATCCCCCAAGCTTAGGGTACAGAAATGAATAGCCTAAAGAGTACAGTATAAGCGGCATAACATAACCTCCTACTTTTATCCCCTATGCTTTCAGCGGACATTTTTTCTGGGACCCTGCCCGAGGAATGGGTAATCAGTTCAAGGATGTTGCAAGAAACTTATAGGTCTAGTTAGTTGAGTTGTGCCATGACGCCTTCAGCGCTGATTCGCCGTTGACGTATGGCTTAGTCATGAGATCGGCCTATTCGTAGATCGAGCACATCTATCTCAATATCGAACCATCATCCTCACAAATTCTGTCAGATGGAGAGAACACTACTGCCAAAATTGCGATCAATTGGATCTGCTTATAGAATAAATCTCGTGAGAGCTGTGAACTGCGCATCATGCTCTTCACGAAGCTTCACCAGCAATCGCCCCCCACCACTTTATGAAGGTCATGTACCATTGACGAGGGTTGAGCGGGCTGGCTTAGCCATTGGAGCTAGTGTCATGTCTTTTTTCAATCCTTATCGTCACGGTACGCTTCAGAAGGATCCTTGAATTGTTCTGTGACTAATTGTCTCCAGACCTCATTGCTGCTACAGGCGAAGCTACAGCTACGCCTTACTTTATTTATCGCTTGCGCGATGCTATGCTCGCTGATCCAACAGGCCGCCGCATTCTCCGAGCTCGACCACGGATATCCTCCAAAACACTCTCTCTTGATGCACTGCGCGCAATGCCAGAGAATAGCGTTGGTCGCGCATACGTTGGGTGGCTCGATCGAGAAGGTGTCTCGCCCGATACCCGAGCTTTAGTACGCTACATCGATAACGAAGAGTGCGCATATGTTATGCAGCGCTACCGCGAGTGTCACGATTTCTACCATGCCTTGACGGGTCTACCTATCGTGCGCGAGGGTGAAGTTGCTCTGAAAGCATTCGAGTTTGCCAATACACTACTCCCCATGACAGGATTGAGTATCTTTGCGGCAGCTACCATGAAGAGAAGCGAGAGACAGCGATTCGCATCGACATATCTACCTTGGGCCCTCAAGAATGGAGCACGAAGCAAGGAGATAATCAATGTGTTCTGGGAAGAGAGACTTGAGGAGGATGTGAACAATGTCAGAAAAGAGCTTGGCATTGAGCAACCACCTGACATGAGAGACATCCGAAAGAGGGAAAAGGAAGAGAAAAAGAGGCTCAAAGAGCTAAGAGAGCAAGGTCTATAAGGACTCCTTACTCCTTCTGTGTAAAATCTGTACTATTGTAATGAACTTGGGAACTGCCCGATTAAGCGTCGATATTGAATCCTTTGCCACATAAAGTATATAGAGTCATACACTGTCGAAACGTAAATAAGCCATTCGTTAGAAATATTGGCAGACTCGATATCTGCACCCATGCCACCATCATTTTACTTCCTCACTCAAATCACGAGTAGGCCGCCCACGACCCCTCATTTTTCTCTGATCTTCAATTCCATGGTATCAAGCACCTCTTACAAGTCCAAATCATCATCGTCATCCCAAGCCTTGCGCCTGCTCACGACAATCTTCTCCTCTTCCTTGCTCTCAGACATGGCGTTGAGAAGTTCCTTGAGCTGCTCCTCGGTAACCTTTTGTCGCAGCTGGCCTGTCTGGGCAAGTGTGATGAGTCGATTCTCGATGTCCGCGGCGCGCGATTCCTTGACGAGACGGATGCGGCCCAGACGATCGGCGGCTTCGGGGTGAAGAATCTGGTTGAGGACGTGTTGGCGAGCGTCATCTTGCTGCTGCTGTCTGTTCTGGGGTCAGCGCGATACTGTCATAAAAATAAAAGGAACCTTACTGGCGCTGTTGCTGCTCTTGCCCGGAGCCACCACCTCCACTGCTACCGCCACCTTGGGCCTTGAGCTGCTCTAGACGAGCCTTTCGGATCTGTATACAATATTAGTGTCATTTTCCAGCTGAGCGCACTGGATTTTGTACCTGATCAAGCTCTGCGTCATCCATGATTTCGGTTACGTATGGTGTTGCAAGTCAGGAGATCAGCCCGACGTCGCGGGGTCGTTGCTTTGCATCTCGTCAACCTGTGGAGGGGCACTGAATTTGATCACGTAAGCAGAACATCCTCAAGTATCATGCTTTTGAGCATGGTGGTTGGTACAACTCTGAACAAAATATTGCCTTTATGTGTTTGAGCATTACCCACGAAAGCTGCGAGATAATATAATAAAGGTATTTAATAGATTCATACAGACTATAATACTGCAATCAAACCCCTCCCAGAGGCTAGCCCAAACACCAAATATGCAATTCGTTAACGCTCCGTTCTATATGAGATTGCCCCTTGGTATTCCCCGACGCCGAACTCTCTCTCTAATTTGCTCCGCCGATGTTTCCTCTATTGGTATATATAATTTCCTCTTCTCCATTGCTTCTTGTCGCCTTGCCTTGATCATGTGCACCATCAACTTATTCGTAGGTGTGTGAATGCCAAGATCCACGGCTCGATTCAGAAAGAAGCCGTTTTGGTAGTTTATATCGGTCTGCAGACCCTTGTTGATGCGCATGAGTAGCTCACTTGGGGCATTGGCCTTGCCTGTGATACGACGATAGCAGAACTTTTTGAGACCTTCGCCGCGAAGGAACCGTATAAGATCTGGTGAATTCTGGACTTCTGGCAGACTTTCTGTCACCAGAGCCATCTCTCCCAACAGCTGATTCATCATCTTTTGCCCTGATCGGTTGGTCGTCAAACCGCGGTATGGCAAATCGAGAAGCACGCACACGGGCTCAACAGCAGCGGTAAACATGAGGGAAGGTAGTTTGAACCGCAGCCATTGGTCGTAGGTACTGTAACTTGACTGAAGCAATTCGGCATGTCTTAGTGATTGCATAAAAGTAGGCACGTTACAGTCGAGGGATGCATGCAAGTCCTTTGGTGTGTTTAGAGCCGCGTCGGCGCTGGTCAGAATTGTTCGCCCGGCCTTCAATTGCTTAACGGAGTCCCGATTCCGGTTAAAGACCAATGCGTGGCTCATATGTCCCAAGAAAAAGTTTGGTTCAGGCTGCGTTCCGTCGAATATCATTTTGCGGACTTGCTCCAGGACCCCAATGCCGTCGTTCAAAAGGCATACCGATGTCTTGTCATCAATCCTGTCCTTGACAGAAGCAATCGCCTTGACAGCTTCAAAGCCACGACCAGTGACAACCAACTCATCGATGTGTGAGCGATCAGGCACCGGTGCAGCCTCTTGTCCCTCGTCTTCATTCTCTTTGGCTATGGCGGCGTTTCTCTCTGCATACGCGGATTTCCTTGTTCGTTCTGGCTGTACTTGTTCGACATTTCGATATCTCGATTTGGGCATGTCTCGGAACCGGAGCATCTCGACTGAGTCATAAACACTGCACAAGGCGTGTGCAATGAATCTCGATCTCACATCTTCGCCTAATATATGGATTTTGTGTACAGGTCCAGATTTTGCGGCCTCGGCTGGGAGGATGACCGAGGGGATGTGGAAATGTGAAGAATTATTCGACGTAGGTGTAACTGACGCCTTGTTTTCCGAGCTTTGCCATGGTCGTGAGGGAGATGGTCCGCTTAGTTCTGGAGGAACAGCCTCTTTCTTAAGATGCGTTGTGGTTGCTGCCGAAGCGAAGAGCCGTGTATGGCTTGTCCTAGGACTATATTGTAGACATCGGGTCGACCTTTTGGCTATTTGAGCCGTCGCCCGCGACTGAGTGAAGACCGCCACTTTGACGGTTGTATTCGGGTCGTGAAGTTTGTGGCCAAGCTGGAAGAAATTATAAGGCACACGCGCACGCGGATTCGTGAGACTAAAGTCGATGCTGTGTATTAAATCGTGGACGCTATTATCGGTGGGTAAACGAGCCGTTGTATGTTGAGGTATGATCGTGGGGAGGCGAGTTGGAGTGAAAGTGGTGATGTCGATATTGGTGCTGGATGCGTCGAGATAATGGCTCCGAGCGGCGGGAAGTCCGTTTTTTCCCTTGACAGAAAATTAGACTGCAACCAATTAGAGGAGGCGGGTCAAGGGACTAGCTGATCATCTTCTCATATTTCGGTACATAACTATTGGTCAATTGCTCACTCCGATACCGTTCTTGGTAGTTTAGCCGCCACGACTTTGAAGCAGAAACCCAGTGTCACATTTTTATTGAACTATTTTGAACTGGGTGATTTTGTATTTCGTTCCATTTCATGCCATATTATTTCTTAGTGACAGATAGAACCTGTGGTGAGTCCTCTAACGTTAACTAATCGCAAGTGGGCCTTGAGCATGAGCAATATTGCTTAGTTACATATTACCCGCTTCATGAATGCAAAATCACTAGTCCCTATTAGGCCATGTCAAGTTCTGCGCTGCGAAGTCTTTCATGCGACAGCGACGTGATTGATCATCTCAACCTCGCATATCACAACATTCAACCCCAACATCAAAATGACAGACGTCAAGGATATCACACCGGATCTGGACCGGCTAGACGATCAGCTCGATGATCTCGAGGAAATCCTTCAACCTTTGCTCGGTAATCTTGAAGGCTTGGCCTCTGAATTACCCCTGTTGGACAAGGCAAAGCTTTTCTCGCTGACAGCATATGCGATTGAATCTCTTTTGTTCTGTGAGTGTTTTACTGGCCCTTTATGAATATTTCGTCACTCCTGTAAACAAGCTAACTAACGCGACAGCGTCACTCAAATTGGAGGGCTCTGATACCCAAACACAAGCCGTATACGCTGAACTCAAGCGAATTCAGCAATACTTTGGCAAGATCAAGAACATTGAGACTCCAGAGGTGGAAGAGTCGCGAAGTCTCACAGTTAACCAAGAGGCTGCAGCGCGTATACTAAAGGCTGATCTGGTATGAAAGCCCACAATATGCTAACATTCAATGCTAACATATCATTAGGCCGACAACAAGACGATTAGCAATAAGCTTGCTGAAAAAATTGCAGAGGAGCGGGCCAAGGCTCTTCTCAAGTCGGTTGAGAATCGCAAGAGACCAGCTGAGGAGTCCCCTGTCCCATCAAAGTCGGGGTCTGCTGATGACGGAAAAGCCAAAGGCAAGAAGCAAAAGAAAGGCAAGAAGAGCAAGTCCAAAAACTAAGCCTAGAGCAACGATATACCGGTGAACGGTGTTGCAAAAGAATCCGGATCGGCAGGCATGCTCTGGCATGCGGACTAGGTTGCTTTGGCAAGAGTTACATTGATACCCGGGTTAAAGGAACTCGCGAGGCTCAAATAATCGGAGGTCAGGTTAAAGGCTTCCTGAATTAACCAGGGCATGGCGTTTGGGAATAATTGTTGATTGGAGGAAATTGTCATTCTATAGAAAGCCCGTCATGTTGAATCAATAGTTTTATGAAACACAACTTGCTCCATGATATGTTTACATGTGAAACTAGTCATTCCGTACATCGGATCAGTTTATGACTCAATTGACTGTCAGCCTACAAGCCCGAAATGAAGGTTATTTATACAAGTATAAGAAAACATTCTGCCATTCTCTTATCTCGTCCTCATTCTATAACTTCTAGTGAGCTCATACACTAATTGGCTAGGGAAAGATAACCTAGATAGGTGACTAATATTTTTTCACCCCACCATTATCGTGAGTCAAGTATACAATCGCGGGGCAAACCCCTCCAACCCAAGGCTCGAATTCTGTTTTCGCATCGACAAAATAGAATTCGCAACAACAAGATGGCGGTCATTTACATCGACGAAGAAGCCGGAAGCGATCTCCCCGAGATTCAGGGCACCGAGTCCGCCCCCTTCAAGTCCCTCCTCGAGGCCTACTTCCGCCACGGCGCCGAGTCCGAGTACCAGGTCAAGAAGAAGGACGATGAGGAGTACAAGCCCGCTGCCAAGTCAGCCCTGAAGAAGGCTGTCGCCTACGCTGCTGGACAAAAGAAGAAGCTCGATGCTGCTGCTAAGCGTGCCGAGAAGGATGCTCAGGATGAGGCCGCTCGTCTTGCTGTTCTTGAGGAGGCTAAGAAGATCAAGATCACCAACGACCCTTCCCTGCCCGAGCCTGTCTCGATCGGCCTCCACCAGACCGATTCTTCTGTGATTGGCACTCTCCGAAAGAGCAAGGATGAGCCTACTGAGGGCGTCAAGCGTGTTTCCGTTCAGGGCCGTGTCAACCGTGTGGCCAAGCAGGGTGGTCTTATCTTTGTCACTCTGCGCCGTGGTGTCAACTACATGCAGTGTCTCCTTTCTGGCGATCTTTCCAAGACTTACGACGCTCTAACACTCTCCCGAGAAACCTCTCTTGAGATTATTGGTGAGCTTTGGGAGGTTCCTGCCGGTGCTCACGCTCCCCTCGACCGCGAACTCCGCGCAGACTACTTCCGAGTCATCGCCAAGGCTCCCGGAGGCGATGATGCGTTTACCAACATTGTACCTGTCGATGGTGACAACAACACTCTCATGAACCTCCGACACCTTACCCTCCGCCACGAGAAGCCCGCCGCCGTCATGTTTGTTCGCGATGTTGTCGAGGATGCTTTCCACACCGTCTACAAGGAGTTGGATATCAAGAAGGTCAGCCCTCCTGCTCTTGTGCAGACTCAAGTCGAGGGTGGCTCTACTCTTTTCAAGTTCGACTACTATGGTGAGACTTCATACTTGACTCAGTCCAGTCAACTTTACCTTGAGACTGTCCTGCCTGTCCTTGGTGACTGCTACTGTATCGAGAAGTCTTTCCGTGCCGAGAAATCTCTTACCCGTCGCCATGTAAGTACTTACCTGAAATGTGTCTTGATAGAAGCTAACTGTTTAGCTCTCTGAGTACTCTCACGTTGAGGCCGAGTTGGACTTTATCACTTTCGACAACCTCCTCGACCATCTCGAGCATGTCATCTGCCGTGTCATTGACCTGACCCTCGAGAACCCCACCGCTGCCGAGGCCATCAAGAAGTACAACCCCGACTTCCAGAAGCCTACTCGACCATTCTTGCGCATGCGCTACTCTGATGCCATCGACTGGCTACGAGAGCGTGGCATCAAGAACGAGGAGGGCAACGACCACACCTTTGGTGATGACATGTAAGTGTCCCGTATTTTTAAAGATGCGCAAACTAACTGGAATAGTGCCGAGGCTGCTGAGCGAAAGATGACCGACGAGATCAACCGCCCCATCTTCCTTACTCACTTCCCTGTCGAGATCAAGTCGTTCTACATGTCCAAGGCCAAGGATGACCCCCGCGTTACTGAGTCCGTTGATGTTCTGATGCCTGGTGTTGGCGAGATCGTCGGTGGCAGCATGAGAATTTGGGACTATGAGGAGCTCATGGCTGGGTACAAGCGAGAGGGTATCGATCCTACAGGCTACTTCTGGTACACTGACCAGCGCAAGTACGGATCTACTCCCCACGGTGGATACGGTTTGGGAGCTGAACGGTATGTTTGTCCATTAAATGTTTGAACTTTGCTGACAATTTAGTTTCCTGGCATGGCTGCTCAAGCTCTGGACTGTCCGAGAGGCTTGCTTGTATCCCCGTTACATGGGTAGATGCACCCCGTAAACGACCGTTATGAGATGCATGAAAATGGAGTATAGGGTTTGATCAGTAGCAGAAATCAAGGACAAAGCGAAACTGCTTTACTGTATTGTACTTTGAACGTTTGTATCCGGTATCTCCGTGTCTGTAGTCGTAATCAAGCGTACCTTGGACAAGCCCGTGACTCAATTTAATGGATATCCACTAAAAAGTTCCCTCAGCGGCTGTCAACGGAAGGCCCTGGAGTGCTCTGGATCTCTGAACCCTGTACTTTTGGGGGAGATGCCTCTACCGAGGCCCTACTGATCGTTCTTCCCCATCCCTCGTTGAAATTTGCCTCTTCTAATTGGTCAGCGTGAGCTTCCGAAATCCGTGTCGCCGGCGTATTCTTCTCCTCATAACATCCCTCCATCTTGAACTTTGCCCTCACCCAAATTACTACCAACAAACCCGAACCTCAACTACCCTCACAACAGCCCTCTCAACCACTTCACAACCACCTCACAATGCCTCGTCAACGATCCGTCGGCCGCGCTCCTTCGCGCCCTACCGCCGCTGCTTCTGCTCCCAAGCCCCAGCAGACTCGACCTGCCGCCACCCATGCTGCTCCCGCTCACCCTCCTGCCCAGGCCATGCCACCTCAGGCTGCCGGTTCCCAGGGCCCTGGACTTTTTGGTCAAATGGCCAGCACTGCTGCGTAAGTTGAATATACAACAATTGGCGCTAGCGAGCTCGGGCTACATGCGCAAACTCCGAGCGCTCGGATTACATTATACTTGGAACAATTGCTAACTTTTCCCAGCGGTGTCGCTATCGGTTCCTCAGTAGGCCATGCCATCGGTGGTATGTTTGGTGGCTCCTCCGAGCCCGCTGCTCCCGTCCAGGCTCAAGCCGCTCCTCAAGAGCAGTCCTGGAACCAGAACAACTGCGCCGGCGTCGCTCAGAACTTCACAAAGTGCATGGATGACAACAACGGAAACATGCAGATCTGCAACTGGTACCTTGAGCAGCTCAAGGCTTGCCAGGCTGCTTCTGGCCAGTAAGCTTGGGGATTACGAATAAAAGAACTTGATATCATTATGGGAAAGGAAACAACATCGGGGATAAATCCCCTGGCAGCGTGCGTGCTAATAGAGACTCGGTGAGAATACTGTTGCATCTCGGCACAACCAATTGTATAATACAAAATAAGATCTCACTCAACCCACTGGGAACTCAACTGTCTTTCTCCTCCTCTGGTCGTGGTTCAAAATTCAGCTTTGCTGTTAGCAATAGTATCTTCATGATAGTGATGTCAAATCTTACCGAATTTCCATTGTACAACTGTTGATCTCTTTGGTCGCTCGGGTTCTGGAACTCCCGAATTCGGGACCGTTCTCGGGAACTGGTAGGTCCGACGGATCCTCGTTCGTCGGATGAAAAAAGACCGAAAATCCAGGAGAATATGCTAAGAATAAAGCCAATGATTCTTGACACAATACCTTGCGAGTCATCATTGTAGGCAGACGTGTACTTTTTGACGGGGATGAGGACCAGTGTCGATGAAGGGGAAAGGCCGAGCTCGCCGATGGCCTTGTCCTCTTCTGTTTCGTCAATGTTTTTGTTGGGCAGAGGCGTAAGGACTTGCTTAAAGGTATACGGCTGCGCTCCGTCATTTCGGTTCTCGTCCACCCACTGTCTAATCTCCTTGAGGGGCGCATTCGTCTTGAAGCGCGATCTCAATGTTGATCCGTCAAAGAGGCGCACTTGAAGAGCTGTCATTCCGCCTGTCTTTGTCGAATCCGCCAGCTTGGTTTCTGGTGCGCTGACCAAGGACGCTGCAACATCGCCACCTTTCATACTGCCACGTCGTTGCTTCTCGCGCTCCTCCGCGCGCATGCGTCGTTCTGCCTTGTCATCTTCAATTCGCTTGAGAATTCTGGCTCGCTCCTCTTGGTCCTGCTGTCTCTTCTTCTTTACTGCCTCGGCAGCCTTGTGAGCTCGGGCATTGTCGGTGTTCATTCCAGCTTCGGCTTCGGCTTTGGCCCTCTCCTTGGTCCTGGCGCGTTCTTCTTTGACTTTGCGCTCATTCTCTTCCCTTTGCGCCTGGAGTCTGGTAGCTCTCTCGGACAATATCCGACGGACATTTTCGGATGTCGATAAGGACACAGTTGTTTGTGTCTGTTCTGGCGCTGTGGGTGTCACTGGTTGAGGAGGGGCAACTTGGACTGGTTGAGCCGGCGCCGGCTGAGGCGTCGCTGAAGAGTTGAACGCTTCCTTGACCCTGCGTAGGAACTCGTCCTTTCTGGTCCCCGGTGCGATGTACTCCTTTAATTCACCATTCTTGATGATAACAACCGTGGGAGTCCGCGGTAGTGGGAAGATCTGGGCCAAATGACCAGCTTCTTCAGATCCCGCTATCAACCGTAAAAAAACGGCGTGTCCCTTTAGGCCGCTCAGCTACACCGTGGATTAGCCCCAGAATATGCTCTGCAGATCATCAAAATCCTACCGTATCATCGGTCAGGAATTCGGTTTCCCACTGCGAGCTCTCGTCACTGTCATCTAATGCATGTGAGCTACTGTGCGGGTCGTTATGATGACAAACGGACCTGCAACGAAGCACAGGACCAGCTTTTGCTGGCTGACGGCCGTAGAGATGCCTTCCTGGAGTGTTCCTTGATAAAACATGGCGGGCTAGTTGTAGAGTGAAAGTTTATCATAAAAGTTCAGAAGCTCCAGTAATAAAAGTGAGTTGTGAGACAAAGCTACGTGTTGGTTCAAGGTGAAAGGTGTCTTGCCTGCACTCCCTTGAGTTATGCATAAATTATGCAAAGGTCTCCGAGCGTTGTTTATGGTACAATACTTATCGCAACAAGATTGAAACAAATGATGATCTGAAAGTATATGCCCAAGTATTGACTTGGATATGAGTAAAGCCTTCCTTCCATTAAATGAGAGCTGCCTATCCATCACGTGGCGTAACCGACTCAAGCTTGGGGACTTGGGGCTGAGTCAGCGTGATAAGTATCGCAGGTACCTACAGCAAAGAAAAGAAGCAACAGACGATATTGTTATTGCCCGATATTACAATGGTATGATTAAAAGGTATTGCTAGATTATCAAAATCCTCATTATAGGCGTCAATTCGGGGTCTCTGTATGGGTACTGATTTTTTTTTTAGTCAAGATTTCTCTTCTTGACTCATCACCGTCTTCGGAAGAGCTACCGTCTTGTTGAAGTGACTTTTTCTTTCCATTCACTTACTTTGAACGGCCACTCCTAAATCGGCCAAAATGTCTATCGACCCAGCTTTCATGCCGTGGGCTTCTTCTAAAGGCGTCAAATGTAGCAATGTCGAACCTCGAATTATGCCTGGCCGCGGCATTGGTATTGTTGCCGTTTACGATATCAGAGTAAGTCATAGAGGTGCTTCGATCCATCGAACTCTTACCCTTTATCTACGTTCGTCACGACTAGTTTTAATTGCAGTTGCTGATTACACTAGGCAAACCAAACAATCCTAAGTGTTCCAACGAGAGCTGTTCGCACCATCGATACTGTTCCAAAGCACATCAAAGACGCCCTTCATGGTGTTTCAGTTCATGGCATCTTGGCCGCTGAAATTGCACTCGACGACAGTGATGACTTTGCCATCTGGAGAACAGTACTCCCTACCCGGGAAGATCTGGAGGGTGGAATGCCCATGATGTGGCCGAGTGAACTTCAAGCTCTTCTTCCCAAGCGAGCCAAAGACCTCTTGGACAATCAGAACACCACATTCCGGCGGGAGTGCGATATTGTTCTGAAAGCCTTTCCTACATTGACAAGGGATGAGTATATGCTGAGCTGGGTGTTGATCAACACTAGAACCTTTTATAATAGCATGCCCAAGATGAAGAGTTATGCTCATTCTGATCGATTGGTCTGCATGCCTGTTTTAGATTTGTTCAACCATGAAGACCAAAGCCAAGGGTGCAAACTGGTGTACTCTGCTCTTGGGTACAGCGTTCAGACAGACCGGGCCTACAAACAAGGCGAGGAAGTGTTCGTCTCATATGGCCCTCACTCGAATGACTTTCTCTTGACAGAGTACGGCTTTATCTTGGACACAAATCGCTGGGATGAGGTGTATCTGGACGAAGTGATACTGCCACTCCTCAACAAGACACAGCGCGCTGAGCTAGAAAGTGTCGGCTTCCTTGGCAGATACACACTCGATGATCAGACCCCAGGATGTCACCGGACCCAGGTGGCCCTTCGCATGCTGTGCTGCTCCCCTGGACAGTGGCAACGGTTCTTTGACGCTTGTGAGGATGGACGGTCTTCGCAGGTGGAAGTTGATGGTATTCTTTTATCTGCTTTGAAAGACTTTCAACAGGTTATTGAGAAAACTCGAAGGGATATTGATGAGGTAGAGGGTGGTACAAGCAGCCAGAGGGAGTTGCTAAGACGCCGATGGGAACAGGTCGAGGCCATGGTTGGAAAGACGATAGAAAAGCTAAGTAGCGAATAATGATCTGGCTTTGAGATCACTTTCATAAACATAGTTTCCCCGCCACTCTATAAGAGGGGAATACTCCTCTCAAAGGTTCTTCGTGTACATTTTCTCGTTTCTACTGGAGGACAGTTATTACTCGGCCGTCGAAATATGTTGATAACTTGTCAATCTTAGAGGCAATGGGGTCAGACGGAGGGTATATGGCCTATCAATCCCACAATAGACTTTAACTTGACCTTCAGGCCGCCCCAACTTATACTTTCTTATCATATTCACTTGACATATTTAAACTCTTTGATTCCATGATTATCTCCCAGTCTTTTCTCTCTGCAAAGTTCTTCTCTTTCACCACTAATCAGTTCAATCCTCACACACGAGTATCACTTGAACCGCATCAATCATTCGTCGTATGTCTGCCACACCTGCCCGCTTCCCCTGAGTTTTTAGCTATCTTGTCACTTGTTGATAAATAAACGATCGAGTTTGAGCTTCTGGTTTACATCAAGCTGCCAACCACACTCCATCAACCGTATCAGGTACTGACGTCTTATAGATGTTCTTTAGCATATACACGGGAGCTTCTTTCCGTCCGGCTGGTGGAAGAGGACGAGATCGGGGCCGTAGTCGCGATCGAGGCAGAGACTCGACTTGCAACCACGTGAGTTTGGAAAATTATACTCTGTATTCTATTAACATTTTCCAGTGCCACCGACACGGCCATGTCCAGGACCAGTGCCCCCAGGTCGAGGAATTGAAGCGACTCCGCCAAATAGCAGAAGAGCTTCTGACTCACTACAACGAATTAGCATCTCGCTGCGGTGCCGCTCAGTTCCAACGACCAGCAGAGCTAGGGCCAGTTTCAGAGCCTGCAGAGCCACTTCTACAATACGCCTATCCTGCTACTGCATCGACCACAGCTCGTTCTGCTACTTCGTTCACCACCCGTTCTGCTACTTCGTCCACTACATCTTGTTCTGTTACTAGGCCGGGTACAGCTTGTTCTGCTACTGGGCCGGGTACAACTGCTCCCCCTCCTTCTCCGTCCCCCTCATCATCATCATTATCCTCCTCCTGGTCTTTCTATCCATAGGTAGGGTCGTAAATTGGCAACAGAGCATTGCAACTGGCGCACTGGGGACAAGAATGCTACACTACGCCAATCCTTTGGGATATTAGCCACCAACGTCTATTATCCCCAGATGGCTTATATCCAGCTGTAGGCAGGATGTTTTCGGGCAAGTCGGCTTCATATAGTAATAAACGTGTATTTCCAATCGTGCGAAACCAACCCGCGTTCGGGCGTGCTTAGACATTGCGTACATCCATAACCTCATGCTCAGCGATATCTTCAATATCATCTTGGGGTTTTTTTTTTCGTCTTATCTAGTTCCTAGAGGTATCGATATGCATCATAGTGGTCGCCATTCCATCCATACCACCCGCCTCCATCGAAGCCAGCATCTTCCTCATAGCCGATCCGTCACCTCCACCAGGGGCTTTGCCGTAGACTGCCTCGCCCAGCATACGGAGCTGCATTGGAAACTGGTGATCTCCGTAGTGTTGAATGATACCGGCTTTGTCAGTCGCCGTCTTCAAATCCTGCTCCGAAGAGCTCATGCCAAACTCTTCGCACTCTGTCTGCTTCTCGGGTGTCCACCATGAAGGAAGAAGTCCTTTTCGAGTCGACATCTTGGCAATGAATTCCTTGAATCCAGACAATCCATCTTCCATCACCTCACCCTCGAGGGTGTACATGTCCTTGACACGCAGGCGGTAACAGTCGATGAGAAGACGATACACGTCCTTTTCAGGGCGATTGTGTAGGTACTTGCCCTTGTCTAGGCGAGTAAAGGGATCGGGGATAGGCTGATCGAGACCCTTTGGTGGCGATCCGCTGCCTCCGGTACTGCTCCCGGCAGCTTGGGCAGATGGTCCCTTTCCGCAAGTCTTCTTATGTTTCTTCCAATCGTTCTTTTGACATTCCCGGGAGCAGTAAGACTCCGAAGAGCATTTCGCGCATCGTTTGAGAGTAACTTCGGGTGGGCTTTTCTGGCAAGCCGAGCAAGAAGTCATTGTGGGTGAAATGTCGGTGAGATGAAGTAGCTTAGTAGTTTGGATCTTAAGTATGAGACAAGACAAGGAGGGAGGAAATGTGGCAGGATTTATATCATCACAGTGCGACAGTCAACAATAGTAGAAACAAAGCAAATAAATACTACCTTACCAATTGGTTACCCTGGCCTGCATGGGCTTGAAGTGGGAATAACCTGAGATTAGCGATTGGTCACCTCACTATCATATGTTCATATAATACATTTGTCTATAATGGCAAGCCTGGTGCGTCATCGAATGTATAGATACCCCTCCATCCATAAGTCCCAGATGAATCTATCTCGGTCCAGTCATCAATCAACTCCTTTCCCGTCTCGTCTGGAACTCGAAAAGTGTATACACTCGATTCGAGTTCAATAGTAGCAGCAGTCTGTGTCAAATCGCGGCTGATTGTTAGTCTCCCAAAGTACGGTATCGTCGTCACTTTACAGGGCTGACCCCGATATCTACCTTTATATGCAGCATACAAGTCCTCGAGTACATCGGCTGCCCGCCCGGCCGTTGCACTACCCAGAACCTCACCCGTCTTCCGTAGTCTGTTAACAAACTCCATGATGGCAGTCCAGATATGATCTTCCTCTTCGATCGTTCTAGGAGTCTCTTTGGCTACCAGGTCTACAAAGAGTACAAGAGCAGCGTTGAATGCAAGAAAATCGTATAAATCACACCGCAATGGCTTCTCTTGCAAACTCCGGATATCCCCGTGGGCATCAAGTGCTCCTTCGGCCGACTCCAAAACCTCGACCCGGGTGTACTCAAATTGCTTATCGTAGCCCGCGAATTGAGAATAGGGCAGATGAATCATTATGTTGAGAGTATGTTTGTATAGCCTTATTATGGCATGTTCGATAGGTGAGAATGCCGAGTTCAGGTCAGCTTCTGCCCATTCATCCGGAATCATGATTTTGAGTTCTTTCATCCCGTCAACAATGCTTTGCATTATACTGAAAGGTGTGTCCTGGCGCAGTCTGTCCCTATCACTAATAAATCCTGATACCAGGCCGATTTTTCTCAGAGTGCCAAGCTCAGTTGTTTGCACATCCATATTGAGAGTGCCATAAGGCAACCCTATGATGAGAGACATTTGACGATCGCGAATCCACAGAGCATCCCACAACAGACTCGGACGAAGATGAAGGCCTAGTAACAGAGCATTCTCAATGCCGGCTCTAATACATTTCCATGCTGTACTAGGGCGGCCAATAGCGACGAACAACTCGTACTGAAGAACCAGTGCTTCAATTGAGTCGATACTGCAGGCTGGTGTGCAGTCTGCAAGGTACAATATTGACACCTGCGTAAGAATTCGGTCGATAAACTTCTCGGGACACAGAGGTAAGCCCGTTTCGACGTCTTTAAAGTCTCTAGGCAATTGGGAGAGGAGAAGAGATGTCCAGATAAGGCATTTAGATGCCAGTCCAATGTCTCGGGACTTCAATGCATCGAATATCTTATCGCGGTTGCAAAAGATTCCCCTATCCTCTTGATCATTGTGAATTATTGCAAAAGGCCATAACATCAAAGACTGAAGTAGTTGATCAGAGTAGTCCAGGATTTTATCGAGAGTTTGTGAATTCGGAATGATATCGCCTGGGATTAACTCCAACTGCGACATGGGAGTCTGGGACCGTTCATTTGCTAGAGTCTCTTTGGGGATTTGTTGTGAGTTCTCTGGTATATGGACCTCTTGCTGATGAGAGCTCTTGTCAGCAGAGCCAGCAACGTTGCATTTGTCAAGTTGACTCGTCAAGACTCTGATGGATTCTTGCATTTCCACCATGCGCGACTCGACTTGAGTGACAAACTGGTTCAGTTCTTGTATTATTCGATCCTTGTCATGGGAGGATTGCTCATATGGAGGCACTTGCTGCGACTCACAAAGCAGCGAGTGAGTCAAACATTGGCGGCACCTTCTTTGGTCGTCAAATACACAGCTCACTTTTCTACGGCGACATTCTGTGCAGTTCTTTGTTCCGAGTCGTGCTGTATTGTGACGTTCCTTGAAAGAATGTTGCATTTTGGTGGTGAGAGTGATTGTGAGGTGAATCACTCGCGACGTTGGTATAATAAACTTGTCAAATGTCTCAGATATGACGATATTTTGGAAATAAAACCTTGATTATTCAAAAAGGGGAGTAGATTCATTCATTGGGAATCTTAGTACTTAGTAGCTCCTAACTTGGTGTTGGTTAACTAGGTACTCGTCGGAGGGACCATCAACTAAGCATGCTTTTAGTACTCCAAACTTGATCATTATTGGTTTAAATATACCGATGGCATTTATTAACCTCTGCAAGCGTAGCAAACCGGCGACTTGGGTCTGTTTGTGTTTACGAGTGTGATATTCATCTGACTCATGCATGAACTAGACGTGATAATGTGTTGGCAAACATGTTTAACTAGAAATCTCTGGATTGCCAACCTCTGCCAAGTCCTATGTATTGCGATACCAAGTCTCCAAGTCTCTTACAGTAAGATGTTATTTCGATCAGATAGAATTTATATTCCATAAATTACTGGCACTACTGTTAAGCTCATATCTCTGCAAAGATCTAATGAGTAAAACTCTCGTTGATTCTACATGTGACTTGTTAATGGTCCTCCAGGGTATGAGTGGACCGATTACTGGGTCTCGTAAGTCTTAGGTTACAAAAATAAATAGCCTAAGCGCTATAGTTTTAGTAGCATAAAATGACCTACTAATTTCGTCCCTTATGTTCTTAGCGGCCAATTTTTATGATACCCTGAGGACAACACCTAGAGTCATCATCTTGGAACGACATACACACAATGAATGTGAATGCGCCGACTCTGTTGCGCAGCCTGAGACAAGTCCCTCGCTGCATAAGACTGGCCAACGCACCAAAGAGAAACTTTACATCCTCTTTCTTCCGTCGCAAAAAGCAACCCTCAGCCGACGACCCAGAGTTCGTCTCTGTCCTAGACGGACCACCCCAGCTTGTCCGCGTAGGAAAACGCCATGGACCTGGTCTTATCATTCTCGGTATGTTGTATCTTGCCAATTGCTGCTGTGGTTTTATTGCTGTGATTGCTGTTCTCAATGCATCGTCGAATAACATCACCAATTGTACGGATATAGACTAATTCATCATCCAGCTATCATTCCTGTGACCGCATTTATCCTCGGAACATGGCAAGTCCAGCGATTGAGCTGGAAGTCAGAGCTCATAGCTAAATTCGAAGACCGTCTTATCCGCGATCCTTTACCCCTCCCGCCTACCATCGACCCTGATGCCATTCACGATTTTGATTACCGCCGCGTACGAGCAACGGGCCATTTCAGACATGACCAGGAGATGCTTATTGGACCTCGCATGCGAGACGGCACAGACGGATACATGGTTGTTACACCCTTGGAGCGAGAGAATGGCACAACAATTCTGGTTAACCGAGGATGGATCGACAAGAAGCACAGAGACAAGAGGACGAGACCTGATGGATTGCCAACCGGTGAAGTCACAGTCGAGGGACTCTTGAGAGAGCCATGGAAGAAGAATATGTTTACACCCGATAACCAACCCGAAAAGGGCATGTTTTATTTCCCAGACGTAAAACAGATGGCCGAACTGACCGGCGCTCAACCTGTCTGGGTTGAGGCTACTACGGGTATGTCTATCCTCATGATCCTTCATATCTCATGACGTTGCTAATGGTACCAGAACCCGAGTTTATGCAAATGGTCGACTGGGAAGCTCGAGGTATTCCTTATGGCCGACCCGCAGAGGTCAATCTGCGAAACAACCACGCTCAGTACATCTTTACATGGTAAGTGTACCTTGTGCCAACTCGACCCAGCATGCTGACCTTTATCTTAGGTATGGTCTGTGCTTTGCAACCTCCATTATGCTTTGGATGGTGGTTAAGAAGCCCGCAAACGACGTTGCTCGTCGTGTAGCCCGTTCAAAGGGCCTGTAAACTAAATTGTGCCATGCATATCATGTAAAACTCATGTATACTCTGCCACTTCTCCTTCGTCACCTTGATCCGACACACGCTTTGCTTTGCGCTGTTTGATGGGTTGTGGCACTGGCATTCTCAGCTCCTGAAGGAGTTCCCTGGGGAGGTACTTCTCTGCTAAAGAAAACATGGAACAATGAGGTCTAATTTGGCGCTGCCTGTACGATATTAGAATGTGTGACCAAGAATATGGAGCCGATGCCAGATGACATACCTTTTCATGAGCGTCAAGACGTCGCTCTCTTCAATAGTCTTGCGTTTGGCGTGGTCCGCGTACGCTCCTAGATCATCGCCCAATTGCTCAAAGAACCATTCTGAAGATTGAATGAGAGCATCTAGCGTCTCTGCTGAAAGACGTTGGTTGCTTAGACCTGATGATTGGAGAGCTGTTTGTGCCACCCTCTTGACAAAAGCTGGGGGGAGTGACGGATATTCGATGCCGTGTTGTGAGATGCGTTTTCGCTTTTTGTTTGCCTTTAACCCGCGAGGTAGTCTATCGTCAGCGGGCATGTGATGTGTCGTGACTGTGACCGTTGGCTCCATAGCTGGCTCCATTTCTTCATTTATTGAGCTGTGATCGTCCATACCCTCATCGTCCCAGCCGTCCATGCCAAAGTCTCCTGCTCCACCATCGGAGTCGGATCCAGATACGACATTTTGTTGAAGATCGCGAGCTTCATCCCCTCTGGCTTCTGCAACCGACTGATCAACAATCGGAGACGTTTGCTGTACATCGGCTGGATCGGACATTTGAAAGACTGTTTGATCATCCAAACCCTCGGGCATATCCAGGTTAAAGTCGCTTCCTCTACCTTCGGTCATCCGCCGGGTTTGATCTGCCTCGAATCTGCTTCTGTTAGCTAGTGAGTAAACTGATGGCCGGTATAGCGTACGCTTCTAAAGAGACATCACCAGCTCTTGCATCGAGGTTTTCCAAAAACCCAGGAAAAAAGTCTGACTGCTGGCCGATATCTTCTGTGGGTTCGTTGTTGAAGTAGTCACTTATGCGCTCACTTCCTGGGCTGCCTCGAGACAACCTTGGGTTTTCCGCATATCGTCGAGGCATCTCAATTGATTGAACCGTGAAATTATCTTCATCCAACTGCGACAATCGCGGTGGTGGAATTTCCGAGCTCATACTAGAAGCGTCTTCATCCAGTGGCAACGAGAGCCTTGGCCGCCGAGTAAGAAATTCGTCATCATCATCGTCTTCGTCGTCGTCATAAAGGTTGCTTTGCTCCTGCTGTGCCGGCGATGAGCTTTTTCGTATTCCAGGAGATGAAGAAGAAGAATATTGGATCGGCTTGCTTTTGGGTGCTAGTGCTCGACCGAGGTGTCGCAGAACATCCAACGGAGTTTCTCTCTGCTGCATCATGCTTTGTCTGCGATTCTTTCCCGGAGTAAACATTGCTGTTCGCCGTTGGTCGAGAAGCCGGCGAGCGGCTTTGGCGTGGGGAGTCGGCGCATTGGATCGGCCCGCAGAGGCAGGAGTGCCTCGACGAAGAGAGGATCGGAAATCGCGGGCGCCAATACGATCGAGAGGAGTATGAACAGATGCGCGAGCAGAATAAGGCTCAGCGCTGGTTGCTCTGCGAGGAGTCCTTGAAGGAGTCCTTGCCGGCGTTTCTTGTGAGGCCATGGTTGTGTTTGATGCGCCGGAGTAGGTGGATGCTCAAAGAGCAGGCGCCGCAGTAAGCTTTCATGAACGATTCAACTCAATTAGTCTAGGCAATAAGAGTGCATTATTTGGCGATGGTATGTCTTTGTAAACAAAGTTGATCCAATGGACGTCTTTCAATGATGATGCTAGCCAGAAACGCGACGCGACGAGGGGACCTCACTGCACGGACCATGTGATTAAGTGAAGGATCCATGAGCTTGATGTAGGTACAGACAACATACTCATGAGAACCAGGACCTGCGTGTGTTTTGTTATTGATGCGCATGCTGAATTTTAATTGTCATGTTTCCTAATTTAAGCACTCAATATATGCTGATGAGACATTGTTGAACTTTGGTGGTAGTACACAAGGAGCATAGCTTGTTCACACCAAGAAGGATGTCGCTAACATATACTGTCGATATATGTGTCTTCTCACGGTAACATTTGGAACATTGGGGATAGTAGTATGAGTGAAAGACTTACAAAGCTCCCTTTGCAGTCAACCCCAGATACCCCCAACCTCCAAGCAACAGACTGCTAGTAAACCTCCAGATCCCCGTACTTGGTGCACCAGCTCTCGTACATATCCATAAATCAGCTGTTCCCCACCAGACGAGCAAACTGAGCAATGTGTCGACAACGTCATATTGGCGACGTAGATAGAACAACCATATAGCAAGACCGTAAGCTGAGACACGGCTGCCGTAGACGGCAAAGGCTGTCTGTGCTGGTTCCGATCTGGCGATACCCTCTGGTAGTCCATATTCACGCATAGCCCGAGCAGGTGATCTAAAAGGTAAAAGTCCACCAAGGGAAAAGGCAGTGCCTATAAAGATTGCAGGAATGTGCCATCGAGAAAAGGTTGGAAACAACCTGCCTGAAGCCATCTAGCTGATGTTAGTGTTGATGTGATAGGTAGTTGAGTGCAACACGAACCTCGCAGGCTGTACAATTCGAGCAAAAAGAATTGTGATATGCGTCAACAGCGTTCTATAACTGGTAAGCTACGATTTATGAGAGCCAAGATGACATGTAAGATGAGGCAAAATGCTAAATTGGCAAAATAATAGTTATTAGGACCGAGCGTGGATCGAACACGCGACCTAGGGATCTGCAATCCCTCGCTCGTACCACTGAGCTATCGATCCTTGTTATCGAACTGCAAAGAGTTTTCAAGCTGAGGATTATGTAGACAGCACTAACTGCAACGGACTACTCCTAAGCAAGGGTCTCAGCGCTAGGGGTTTCAATGAGCTGCATGCCCAAATCCATATCTTTATCTCCAACCTCTTTGTTATCCTTGCTCCATTCGTTCTTATGATCTCAATCCCGGTGTATCTTTGTCGAGAATCTGCTATTATCTTCGTATTCGTTCACATTGTCAAGGCATTCCTTGCTCTATATCAATAGATTAGTACCTACAATGAAACCACAAGGTCCAACAATAACCGACCACCTCCCCTAAAAGAGCATGTGAGGGGCCTTTCAATTGTGCTGTCGCTTGTGTAGTTCTTCAGTCTTTTGGAAAGCCTTGTCGGTCGCTAAATAGTCGTCTATATATCTTTCATCACCCCCTCCCTTTGGATTCTTCATCTCTTCACATCCAATCCGGCAAAGTCACCGATCTCAGCCAAGAACGGCCATAAACAACAAATCCTTACCGCAATAAGACTGCGATACCAGTGAGCTACCCCAATCCGAGGTTTGGTAGGTTGGACCGAATCCCCTCCCCACTCCCACTCCAGGCGCTGGATGAGTTAGTCGGCAAGGCTATTTCTTGGCTTATTACTGTTAGCAGGGGACTTTCGCAGGCCCCAGCACAACCTGAGGTGGCACCAGAGGTGGCTTCTCTGCTACTGGCGGATGGTCTTATCCTGGGCGCCTCTGCTAGTCCACTGGCTCTGATAGAGGTGGATCTCTCATCGTTGAACCTCTCCTGTGCCTCACGTTTCTGCCTCAGAAAACGCCTGAACTCGGTTTTGTGTCAAGTTCCTTCTCTAACGCGATCGTTCTATGCAGCTGTGAAACGAGTTTTGTCGCCTAAATCGTGTTCCGTTATCCGACGACCTCCCTTTCCGTCTGCAAACCACAGTCATCTAGACACAACAACGGCATCGCTTTGACCCCTCGACTAGACAACTTGCTGCTTTTGCTTTTGCCTTCGCCTTCGCCTTCGCCAACTCTATATCCAATTCCTCCTATTTCTCGATTTCCCCATCGCAACAATGGCCCAGCCCGGCGTGCAATCATTGAAGGTTTGTTGAGCACGAGGTTACCTGACGCAATACCTGGTTGGCTGACCGCTGCTACAGTGTGTGGTGACTGGTGATGGTGCTGTTGGAAAGGTACGTTGGACAACAAACTGTCGCGCGACGACTGTCGACTCTCGCTGACTCGATCTAGACCTGTCTGCTCATTTCCTACACCACAAATGCATTCCCCGGCGAATACATCCCTACAGTCTTTGACAACTACTCTGCTAGTGTTATGGTAGATGGCAAGCCTATTAGCCTTGGCCTCTGGGATACTGCTGGTCAGGAGGATTACGACAGACTGCGACCCCTTTCATACCCCCAGACCGATGTCTTTCTCATCTGCTTCTCCATCGTCAGCCCTCCGTCATTCGACAACGTAAAGGCAAAGGTAAATTGACAGCGACATCGCCTCCCGACTCTGCTGACATCTCCAGTGGTACCCCGAGATCGACCATCATGCGCCAAACATCCCCATCATTCTCGTCGGAACCAAGCTCGATCTTCGAGAGGACGCATCCACCCTCGAGTCTCTCCGACAGAAGCGCATGGAGCCTGTGTCATACGAGCAGGCGCTGACTTGCGCCAAGGAGATCAAGGCCTACAAGTACCTCGAGTGTTCTGCTTTGACCCAAAGAAACCTCAAGAGCGTCTTTGACGAGGCTATTCGGTGAGTTGCGATCTATCATCCATCATACGCGCACACTAACAACCAAGGGCCGTTCTCAACCCCCGACCCACGCCTTCAAAGCAAAAGAAGAACAAATGCTCCATCCTGTAGATATCCCTAATCAACGACGTCTCGACGACGCGAAACGAAATAAAGATTGAACGGATGCCTAACAAGCAAGGCATCCGATAACAAGACGGCGGTCTTTACGAGATATCCCGGGTAATTGCTTGCAGCAAGCCCGTTTCTGTCTGCTTCCCTAGGTGGAAATTCGGACAATCATGCGAGCATATGATGGCTTTTATTTGCGAGGCGGGTTCTTGAATGCTTTTGGGTTTTATCTGCGGTTATAAGGGGTTTCCAACCGTTGCTGTTTTCTATTTTACTCTATTTGCTCACATCTCATGCTGTCGCCTCCTCGCGGAGTTTATACCGATTTCAGTAATTCAAGAACCGGTCCACTGGATATTTGTCTGCGTGATGTGATGGTTGAAAGAAGACGGGACGAAAGGTTATATGAACTAAAGTTGGTCTAATATTTTCATTAGTCACTAAATCAGCTCTGTGAAACCCATTTGATCGGTAAGTATTCATAGGTTATACTGTTTTGGCAAGAAAGGCTCAATGATATCGTGTTGCAATTCATTCGCATTATCTAGGTACATCCGTGAGGTTTTGATCCTTCCTGGGTATCTCACTCCTACAAAACTTTTGTGTATCCGATCATTCATAAAAATGCACTCAGAAAACGTCAAGATGGCTTTTGCTTGCCTCAAGCTTCCCACTTGTCTCACCTCTCAAACAAGCTTGGGTGTATTAGTGCTTGCCAGGAATATGGGCACGTCGACTGGGGTGAATGCCGTCGTCGCCTGCTGGACGTCTGTCGGCATTGGCCTTGCTGCTCTCCTCCTTTGCGATTCTCTCCCGCTCGATACGCTTGGCGCGGTTCTCGTTTAGTTTGACGTTCTTCTCCTTGATCTTTTCCTGCCGTTGCTTTGTCTTTCCGCCTCCACCGGCACTGTAAAAAGTTAGCCATGTCTAAATGTAGTGTTATATGAGAGGGTGGAAAGCATTGACTGCGAATCAAGATCATGCGCTGGGGACAAAAGAAACTCACGTTAGCTCGACGTTGATGCGACGAGGATAAGAAGTACCATCCGTAAACTCGGAATGGTGGAACTTGTCAAGACATGTTCGCATGTGCCAGACCTTGGCGAATTCGACAAAAGCAAAACCACGGCAGGGCTTTGAGTCCTTGGGATCGCTCATGCAGCGGACTCCTACGGGGTCCAGAGAGGCAAAATGGGCTTTGATGGTTTCAGCGGTGGCGGTAAAGGGCAAGTTGCCAACAAAGACAATATGACGGTCGGCTTTGCCGTTGGTATTTTCAGCAGTCGCTTCTGCATCGGCAGACTCGCCGTTTGTGGTTGTCTCTGCGGATTTTTGCTTCTTGTTCTTTTTCTTGCTTTTCTTAGATTCGTCCTTGGGTTCAGCATCGATATCGGCATCGGCACTGGCGTCCTTTGGCTCCTCGACCTTGGCCCTCTTTTCCTTCTTCTTGTCCTTCTTTGCAGACTTTTCGGCGTCTGCAGTGACATCGGCGGGCTTGTCGTCTGCGCCGGCCATTGGGGTATCTTGGGCATCTTCGACATCGTCGTCTTGTTCGGGTAGATCCTGTAGATCCTTGCGCTTCTCCTTGCGCTCCTTGCGCGATTCCTTCTTGAATTTCTTGTCTCGCTTCTCCTTCTTGGCTTTTTTCACGTCGGCGCCATCATCCTCGCGCTTGCGCTTCTTGGCAGGGGCTTCGACGTCAATCGAGACAGGCTTCTCGTCGACCTCGGCGGTCTCTCTTGCGCGTTTGCTCTTCATGTTGGTGATGTTTGGGCTTGGGGAGGGCGGTGGAATGAGATGGAGTCTGTATCAATCAGTTTGTCGTCGCAAAGTTAAAAATAGTGTCCAGTCTCTTAAAAAGAAACTATGAGCGGTACAATGCAGTCAAACCTTCTCTTAGCACTTTGAGAATTTTTGAGGTTCTGGGAGATCCACATAAAAATAAACAGTCTAAGCAGCCTGGCAGCCTATTCGTCAAGACCCACTGGTCCCGGAATCGTGCCGCGGTGGGGCCGGGAGAGGCCGAACCTAGAGTAGACATCTGGACAGTCTTATTGAGAGCTTCACTAACAAACGCATTGTAAGGCAAAATTGCCAGTAAAGATATACCCTTCATAATTCGTCGAAACTATGGATCTTCGGTCATTTACACTGATTACTCGGTTGGTAGCATCACTTGATGAATGAATTACTCATTCAATCTTTGCAGAGATATGAGTTTAACAGTAGAGCATCGCTTGATAACTCGCCAACATACAGTCATTATTCACATCGTAACTTCTATAACTCTTCTAGATCTAAGCAGCCAGCTCGACTGGCCGGGGGCTTTCCTGTTGTCCAGACATCTCAGCAATAACCCAAGCGCCCTGCAGCTCCTGCCTTGCCTTGAATTCATTTTCTGTCGAAAACGTCTTTGCGGTATCTTGCTTTGGGGTACTCTCTTTATCTCTTCTTCGACGAAGAAGATAGATGGCCCCAATGACAGTAGAGCACACTACCACAAGCCCGCCAATGACTCCCCCGATAATCGGGCCAAGATTGTTTTGGGAGGGTTTCTCTTCCGAGGAACTACTGCTCTTTTGAGTAGACGTCTCAGCAACCTCGGTAGTAGTTGAAGTTGTACCGCTTGAATCGACTGTGACTGTGGATGTTGGCTCCTGTGATGTGGTAGTTTGCTCGGTTGTTGTAGTTGCAGTCGCAGGCAGTGGCGATACGAGATAATTCTCGACGGTATAATGCTTTCCACATGCGATATATGAATAGCTCTGGTCGATTCCGAATGTGAGAATGGCTGTTGAACAAAACGAGCTACGACCGCTATCGTCGGGTCAGTTCTGAAGGGGAAGAAGATACACGAACTTACCATGTAAACGTAGTTAAATCTGTATCAATCATACCGCATCCCGTAGAGCACCTCCCTTGGTCGATACAATAGCCGGCAAGGCCGCAATCACTCGCAGAAACCACTGTTGTTGGGCAGAACCCCCATATCCCATTTCTTGCGTCAATACGACAATTAAATCCTTCGTCCGCAGTTCTCTCCTTGTCTGGATCGCCATTTAAATAGCCGCATGTTGACAACTCTGTGCTGATGGCTCGAGGCTCAAGACGAACACTCGATTGTGTCTCAAAGGGAGCTCTGGTTGAGGATATCGTATGAAGTACATAGCTGAGTGATGTAAACGTCTGCGCTAACACAAGTAAATAGAGTTGAAGACGCCTCATGATGTACGTGAATCGTTTGTCAATGAAAGATTAGTTGAGATAAAAGGGGCTATACGAAAAAACTTTACACTTCAACGACTCAGTGCGAAGGACCTCAGCGTTATATCCCTACCACCGCTGGTCTACACGCACTTACATGGGTGGTCTGAGTTGGTTGAGTCGCTTGAATCCCGAGAACTCGGGTCTGCGCATGCATTGAGACTATGATTGGGCACATCCTTGCTTGGGATTTCTTATGACTTGTTCGATGTATATTCTGTGATGTTTTACCTCCTCAAACTAGCATATACGAGATGTTAGTCCTCGGCCTTTTAATCGTGAGCCGAGAGCTTTTGCTATCGCCATCGCACAAGTGTAACTCTGTGAGACATCAGGCCCCCTCAGAAATGTCTTCTTTTGAGCCATGTTCGCTAAATGGTGCCTCCATGTCGAGGACAATGCTTTTTTCCGTCTCTAATCCACTGTTGGTTCCAGGATGATGTGATGACAGCAACCAACTGCATAACTTTTAGTACACGTTCAGGGGTACCAGAAACATGAGACATAGAAAGCCCATTTACTATGGTGTAAGTGGGTCTTCACGTCTCTTGTTATCTGCTCCTGAGGACGTTCAATTTCTAACAATAGGAACACAAAAACAAATAATCTAAGACTTGGACTTCCTTATGGTTTCAAACAAAACAATATCACAAGTTTCTTCGCTCAGCCTTGTACCTAGTAGGGTGCGAAAGGCTACAATACAGACAGCCAAGGTGGGCGCTTAGAGCTCCCAAAATATATTTAATCCCTGCATTTTCGGATGCTGTTGGTTGTCACTCACATTGTGTTTGTCTTGTCTCTTTTTCGGCTTTTATTTTCTTCCCTTTTCATGAACCTTATTGTAAGATGATTCGAAAAATCGTTCCGCCGCTGCTGGCAGTTTTCTGCGTCTTTGCAATTTTTACCAGCTCGTATCTCTATTTTGGACGCGAGTATCTGACTTGGCCTTCTACTTCATATGATCCCATAAGTATCGGGCATAATGAGGCGCAGTCGAGTACCAATTCAACGTCTTTCAAGACCGAGGCCAAGACCACGAGCGCAGATGTGCAGTCAGCCACTTCATCAGTACCTGCACCTACTCCAACCGTATTAAATGGTCTTTTACAATTTCTTGCTATAGAGAAGACTGTACTAATAATACACAGGCACTATCCTTTCAGCGGAGCGCATCTCTCCCTACATCTCAGCTATTCTAGATCCAACAGATACTACGCTACCAAGATTGACATGCCCTGTTCTTAACACTCAACGTTACAAAGAACTACAAAAACATGAGAACCAGGAGTCTAAGACAGACTATTTCTTTGCCCTCAACCTACGCAACTGCAAGGATATCCTTCCTCAACTTCTGGGCAGTATCATTGAGGTAGCCCGATACTTAGGTGCTAATAGATCGGCCTTAAGTATCGTCGAAGGCAACAGTTTTGACGGTTCAGCTGATATACTATCAGCACTTGATCCATTCCTCAAGGACTTGGGCTTGGTATATTTTTATAACAACTCAAAAATTGACCCTTCAAAAAACGCGCGTATCAAGAAACTCGCTCAACTGCGAAATTTGGCTCTGGAACCGTTGGTCAAGAATCGGGTGTCAGCTTCACCCCAGACAACTATCCTCTTCCTCAACGATGTTGCCCCTTGCCCGGAGGACATTCTCGAACTCGCTCTCCAACGGAAACGCCTCAAGGCTGACCAGGCCTGTGGAATGGATTGGACCTACGCTGGAGAGCACCCGACCTTCTACGATGTCTGGGTGGCTCGTACGATTACAGGGGGTTCATTTTTTGATGTAGGTTCTGATGGATCTTGGGACGAAGCTTGGGATCTTTTTCGAAATGATGCAGCGACTCGCGAGAGATTCGAGAATAAGAAACCATTCCAAGTCTTTGCTTGTTGGAATGGAGCGACCGCAATCAATGCAGCTCCGTTTTTGAATGGACTTAGATTCAGAGAAAGCCACCCTAAAGAATGCTTCCAAGGAGAACCCACGCTGCTGTCAAAGGATCTCTGGCATAGGGGCTTTGGTAAAATTGCTGTCATTCCCAGTGTCAATCTCGAATACTCGATAGAGCAAGCCGCCAAGATAAAACAACTCAAAGGATATGTGTCGGATATAGTTGGCAACGAGGATGACGATGCCATTGAGTGGAAGAATTCACCTCCCGAAAATGTAAAGTGTATGCCGACTTGGGAAACACAAAGCTGGAGGCCATGGGACGAGACGTTGTAATAGCTAGTTTTGTATTTATATGTGCATATTGCTCTTGATGCCAACTTGCTGTGTTTCTTTTTTCCTTATCAATGAAGTACTCATTTGATCATTAAAGAGATATGAGTTTATAAGACAGGTACCTGATTGCTGTTGTTAATACACTTGATAGACGAAGATGAAGATAATAAGTACGGCGAAGAAGAGAAACAATTAACAGTAACGAAATGGTTTGACAACCTATTGTTAAGTAATGATGACTCTTGTTAGGAATATAAAAGTCAGTATTGTCTTTAAAGTTATATTAAGTCTCTTTTATTGTTGAACTGCTGATACTGTTAGGAACGTCCCTCTAAGAAGGATGACTCGCCACCTCACAACCTCATACCAACCACCAAAGTAGATACTCCCCCTTAGAGTTTCCCTTTATTACCTCATGGCGGTGATATGCCTCAGGGTATTAGAAAAGTTGGCCGCTGAGAGCGTCAAGAGTGAAATCAGTAGGTCAACCTATGCTACCAAGGCTATAGCCTTTAGGCTTCTTATTTTTACACCCTCGGACTTAGGTTAATTCCTCTTCTATCTAATGATTCCCAGACTTCTCGCCGTGTGTCACACTTTTATAGCCAACTAAGCTTGCTTAGTTGGTCTACTCCTCCCATCAGATCAACGAGTACAACAAAAACACGCATGGGAGGTACTGCCGCCAGCGGACTTGAAGATGGGCTGCGGCCGGGGCCTAGGAGATCTTATGTTTGTTGACAGAGAGCCAGTTCGTTATGCCTAAAACTGTTAGCTCTTAGGGGAAGACAAAAAAGTTCACTTACATGACAATGAGTGTCGAAACCTCATTTCAGAGGGCCTCCAACTCTAACCACTGAACCTCCCATCGTTGCCTAGGGGGCGGCGGCATGACCAATCTTGGGGTTATCCGTATGAGCACTGAGCTCGTCATATCTTGGACATTGTCTTCATATGTCAAGAGGCGCGTCCTTTGGACACTGTAGATAATTATAGATCATGTTGTTCTTGTTGTTTATATGGTTCCTTTGGTCGGGTCTCGGTGAACCCGTTACGTGATGCGTTCGGTGATTCAATCCAGCCCCTTTGCACCCAGCAAATGTTGTTGTGGTTCCTTTTAAGCTGTGACCTAGATGGGGTTAGGCCGATATGGGGTAGGGTTATAATCTGCACTACTAAACCTTGGCAGATCCAACGTCTTTCTTACTACGTTGGATGATCTTACTATTCAGTTATTATAAGCGAATTTGACTCGATAACGGCAAGTACCCGAAGCCATGTGAAACGTCATTTCACACATGTGGAAAGTTTAACTTGACACCAAAAAGAGTATCTCCAAATGGAAAAGGTTGTAGTATTAAGCGACAACAGCTCGTGGGATCAATCAGCACCTGGGTCACATAACCACGCTGCGCTGCACACATGCACCGAGATGACATTACGTGCGTTGTCTCAACATTTTGTCCTCGAGCTCACCCAGCTCTTGGGTATTACTTTACGCCGTACTTTATCCAAATTCTCTATATCGACGCTTCCCACATTGACCGAAAAAAGCGTGGCGTTCTGGACATAAAGAATACCATGATGCGTTTGGCATGTTTTCTGCCGAGGAAAGAACTCAAGGAGAATTTGGCTTTGCTATTCTATTAGATGCAATGCGCTTTATTAATAGACTTTACAACCGAATGTTCTACACTGTAAATTAAAACGCTCTACATCTCGGACCACAAATGCAGCAGCCAGATGTGGTACTTAAACTAGCTGCGCAATGTAAAGTGCGTGCAGCTAATTGCCTATTCTGGATAGAGAACAATAGATAAAAGCATTTATGAATTCAGTCAATAGGAACGATCAAATACTTGATTGGCAGTTAAAATTATATAGACATACGAAGAGCACTGTATGTTCAATATTGCTGAAGGTTGCTTGTATACCTACTTATGTTAGTGAACGACAGCAGAATTGCAGATATTAATTGATTCATGTTACACACGCTGGTTAGTAGGTACGGAGCCGCAGGGACGAAAGAATATTGCTCAATGACTGCCAATTTAATGGAAAGCTTTATTTTCGGTATGAACTAGGAGTGTTTAGATACAATATAACTGTCTGGGCAGATTCATGGGTAATGGATGCGATGGGTATTAGACAGATTTCTTCCATGTAGAACAAACGCTTGTACATGGGCTTGCTACTTGACCATATTGCCATCTAGTGACTGTCGAGATACAGATAATAGAGAGGTTGATTGTCGTGAGCAGTGTTAAGGGGTAGAAATCGTTAAACGACATGTCAAATTCTTGCAATTGCACAAGTATTTTACTAGAAGGGGAAAGTACCAACATGGCTGTGTAAGTTGAATAATATGATATTATCAAAGAGAAGCGACTGCCATATAATTTGTCGTGACCGAAAATGGTAGTGCGTTGTCTGGTCCGATATCAAACTATCCAAGGAACTGTACTTGAGTGTCAGGGGTAATGGATGCAATGGGTATTAGACAGATATTTTCCATATAGAAAAAAAGCTTGAACATGAGCTTACTGTTCAATTATACCTGTATCTAGATAATGTACAAATCAAAATGACAAGGTAATTGTCGCGGGCAGATTCAGGGGTAGGAATCGTTGAATGACCCGCCGATTTCAATGCAATTGCCATTGCATTTGAACTAGAAGACGAAAGCTCTGGCTGTGTAGGTACGACTTTACTTGGCAGATGAGATCAAGAATTGGACACCATGGTATTGTAAAAGTGAAGAGACTGTCGCAGAACAGGAAATTCTAGTAAATCGACCCCTTTACATCACGAACTCGATTCTAAAACATGAAATGGCTAATTACCATCTTACATTTTTATCAATTACATTTTTTGGACATCTGAAAGTAATTAAGCCATGGATGAGTCGATTGGGGTTGGGTGCTGGCTCCTTCCCTCCAGGTTGAAGGTGGGCGCTGGTGCCTTCCTTCCCGACAGAGATGTCCGCACCGGTCGATGTAAGTGAGGAAGGAGCTCCTCGACCCAGGACTACCCACCCACCATTTCAGAATTTACCATTCTTTTCAGTACTCACCAAATCTTCAAAGACACGAACAAATCGTACAATTCTTCAATTCTTCACTCAAACTACCAAGCTATTCAAAATGCAAACTCGTCGATCAGGTAGAATCGCCAAGCAGCAGCCAGCTGCCCCTGTGGCCGTCCCCCCAGAGACACCACAGGCCGGGAACAAGAGGAATGATGAAGGGGCAATCAAACCCCGTCAAGCACCGCAGCTTCCTCTAGACGAAGAAGAAGTTGCCGGAACGTTGGCAACTCCGTCTACGTCCAAGAAAGTTCCTGGTAAGTTCTTTCCTCCATGCTTGTCGTCCATGACTGACAAGTAAGGTGGCCTTGACGACGAAGAGTCCGAGCTGCTCCAAGGCAGACAACGAGGCGCGCAAGGCCAAGCGCACAAAGGCATTTATTCTAGCCTACCCCTATTGCTTTATCTTTCTTCCTTCCTCATGATCATTACCGTGCCGAATATTTTCGCGCTGAATATTACCGCACTGAATCACAAACAATTATCACCATGCCGATCATCTTCATGCTGAATATCAGCACTAAACATTTCAGCGTTAAACATCACCGCGCTAAACATCATAACGATTATCACAAATGATTATCATAGCGCCGAACAGCACTGCGCCCAATATGACGATCATCACAAACGATGATCACCGCGCCAAATATTATGACGCTGAATTACAAATGACCATCTTCACGCTGAATTATAAACGATCACCGAACGGCACAATGTACCTATCCCCCTCCTGGCTACCATGGTTTCTCCGACCGCCGTCGTGACTCTCGCCGCGGACCACGTGCCACAGTAACTGGGCAAGTTCTCATCTTATGTTATCATTATGATCTTATCTAATCAATCTTCAAGTGTTTCCGCCAGGGGCATGTTCAGTCTGACTGCCCTAAGTGGCTGGAGCTGAAGGAGCGAGAGGAGGAGGTCACCAACCTCCTCGAAAAGTAAGTAATTTAATAGAAATATACCATATCCAAAACTGACAAGATAAAAGGTACAATGCCCTCGCTGCCAAGCATAGGTAGGGCCGAGCTCATCCGTCGCAACGACGCTCCTGCTGCTGCCGCCACCGGCCCCGCCCCCGCCCGCCCACGTTTTGTGGCGGTGCCTATGCCTGTGCCTGCCTCAGATCCTGCGGCTCCGGCCGCCCAGTGAGATTCGTAAGTATATCCAAACATCGCATTATCACTTGTCATCAACTAATATCCAATCAACTTGCAACTAGGTGAGTTCTGATCTTATCTTATTATTTTTATCTAATCTAATCTATCTTATCAAGTGCTTCCGACAAGGCCGTTCAGTCTGATTGTCCTAAGTTTCTCCAGCTCCAGGAGCGGGAGGCCGAGGTCGCAGTCGGATTACAGCAAGTTCATCCAGGTTCAGGACCTGGAATCCGAGGTCGTGGATCTCCTCGCATGTTCAGTCGGATTGTGAAAAGTTTATCTGGGTCTAGGACCTGGAAGCCAAGGTTGGGGACCTTCTTGCCTAGTAAGTAATGTGATAGAAATATACGGTATGTTCTCTTCAGATGCAAAACCAACACTGTCGATAGCCTCTACAACCTATCCCTGGTCTTGTAAAACGTCCTTTCAACCACAGCCTCGATCCGACATGATAAATGCCATGTTGAGACTCTGGAGAGGTCTTCGCTACTGTTCCAGGGCAACGCCATTCAGGTAACTTGCTGAAGGCTGTAGTTGTATCTGGTGTACCCAGTCTACTACCTCAGCAGCACCACCCTCAGGGTATCAGAAAAATTGTTCGCTAGGAGCATAAGAGACAAAATTATTAGGGTATCTTATGCCACTTAGACTATGCTTCTTAGACTACTTATTTCTATGCCCTAAGACTTAGGAAGCCAACTTTTCTGCTACCCACCAGACCACCTGTGTCGTTGTCGCAGGGGTGTGTACGTGATCGGTCCAAGCCAGGGATGTGGTTTGTACTAAGGTTAGCGCCTTCCCACATATCTCCACCTGCCGTAGAACCTTGTCAGCCTTAAAAATCTGCTCCACCCCCATGAACTTTGTCTCTGATGTCCATCATTGATTGGATATTGGTCAATAGGGAACACCCACATCATTGGATGTAACTGGACATCGGCAGGTACCCGGTTCTCCACGTGGCATTCCAAATAAGTCGTCAACACCATAAATTGAGATATCAAGAAGTGGTGATAGTAGGAAACAGCGCGATGTAGCGACCAAATGTGAAAAGGATCAAGCCAGAACAGATCATAGACTCAAGTCAGGCATTCTGCTGCCTTGGAGCGATATCGCACTCCTTCCTGGCACAGCTGCCTAAAAAAAAAAACGTCAAACGATGATCGGAGCAAATGGCCTCGAGTCACGTGTGGGGCTCACGGATCTCGCACAAGTCTGACCCCTCTTTTATTTTGCTTTCCCTCCGTAGCCACACCCGAGTATTCGCCGTAAGTACTTCTTCTATCCTCACTATTCTCTACCTACAGCTTTGCCTCTACTTGCACCTTTGCACGCTTCTCCTCTTCCCTCGTTTCTCGCTTTCCTCAGACACAGTTTCACTCTCTGCGCGCGAATGGGCAAGTGCTCACTCTGGCGCTGCTCTTCTTCGTTTGCTCTACATTCGCAGGCATTTCAGCACCTCATTCTTCGCTTCAAAGAGTGGCCAAGTGATCACTCTTGCACTGCCTTTCTTCACTTGCTGTTAGCATCCCTCATTCCTATTACTTGTGTCCTACAAGGTATTGGTCATTATCGTGGCACTTTGGTCAAGCAACATCTCCGGGTCTCCTAGCCGAGTTATCAGAGGCAGTGCTGGACAGTCCAAGATTGAGCTGCTTCCACTTGCTTGGCAATTCATTTCTTTCACAGTATTGCCACTCTCTGCCATTCATAGCATGTCTGCTCGTCTGCCAATGCTCTTGTATCCCTCTACTCTCTCGGCTTGCTCAGCATATTTCCCTGGGCCAGCTTTATCCACCTCTTATGTTGACACAGAAGCTTCACATTACACTACTCTTCAGTATCAGGCACCAACGTTTCTTAGGTGTTCTTTCCCTACCCCCCGTTCGGTGGTTTCGGTGGTGGCCCGTTTTGTAACCACGTAAGTTAGGAAAATTACACTTTGTACTCTACCTATTTAACATCTATAAGTGCCGGCGCCAAGATCATGTGAAGGCCGACTGCCCTCTACTCGCTGCCTATAATGAGCTAGCCGTTCGTGTGGGCGCGCCCACTATCGAGAGACCTCCCGTTCTAGGAGAAGCCCCTGCTACCCCCGTGCCGCCCCCGGCCCCTGCTCCCTCTGCTCCGCCGCCCCCCTCGGGCCCTCTTCGAGGACACCAACCTGTGCGCCATCAACGCCAAGCGTGTTACTATCCAGCCTGCCCGCCGCCTCCGAGGTGAGCGCAACTAAGCGAATGGCTTTGGGAGGATAACGAAATTTTTGCTTTGACGCGAGGGAATCTGGGCCATTTATTTTTTGCTAGTAATTGACCATGAGTCTACTATTTGTTCCCTTATTACGTGACTGTCTATGGTGAATGTGACAAGTAATACTCTGCATGGTATTGCATGATATGATCAAGTAACCCAATATCTAAGACTTGGGGAGAGGCGTAATGGTGCATATGACTCGCTAGTTGAAGGCCCATGGCGAGGATAAGAACAAAGGTATTTCGGCCGTCTTGAAGAGTGTTGATCCTGCAACGTGTTGATTGAGATTGATTTTGTTATTGAAAGCCCCTGAAGATTAGCCGAATGATGTGTTGATGTTCGTGCACTTTGTTCGCCCATGACTGTAGCCAATCTGTGATTCTTGGAAGTCGAGGCGTTGACCTGTCGAATGCTGTTATTTCAGCATCATTGCTCTGTCGCGAGCTGGTGATCTTGTGGTCCTGCCATGGAGTGTAATGCCTGTATGGAAGAAACTGTTAGACTACCAATTGATTAATGCAAATAGAAGGGCATACCTGCCATATTGCGGATGCCTGCGGTAGTTTTGTAGATTAACAGAAAGAGTTGATGATAGTTCCGGTCAAGGAACAAGACCAAGTCAGTCTTGAGGTACCTCGTTGCAAGTTAGCCTCAAGCTTCATCGTCAGTGCCATTAAAGGTCAACTCACTAGATAGTGACATGCTTCCAGTCCACGCCGCGGCATGTGAGGAGAAGCGGCGTATGGCAGTGGTTGATTGCTACCACTTTCACATGTCGATGTTGCTGATGTTGTTATCGTTGTCGATCAATTGGCCCATACTCAATGCCCCTCTGTCCACCTGCTTACCACCCAGCCGCCATCGCCATCAACACCATCAACACCATCAACACCATCAACACCATCAACACCATCAACACCATCAACACCATCAACACCATCAACACCATCAACACCATCAACACCA